>NW_022985368.1:368269-650411 GCF_010093625.1 Macroventuria anomochaeta
TGACACGGAAGTAGTTAGCGACAGGAAAGAGAGCGGTGTGCTGAGTCCCTGCGGGACTACACGTTATCGGAGCGCTTTCGGTCCAAGGCGTTACACAAGCTTCTATTGCGTTTCCACCGCTCTCCACCCACAATTACGCCTTGCCTGGTTCAAGGATCACTGGAGGCATTATAAACCATGGCACCACAAGGCAAAAAGGTCTGTTGAGAAGGTCCATCGTGGGTATTTAGCCGCCAAAGTTGAGCCAAGGGAGGTTACTGTAGAACCCAAGCGTTGCAAAGTACCAGCCAGTTACTCAACCAACCCACTTGCAGCTGTCATGAAGGTCGACGAACAGTACCTAATTGGTGACGAGAGCCACAAGAAGCATAAGCGGCCGTCACAATTGAAGGAATACCTTGACGATGTCAACAAGGATTTGCAGAAGGATGAGGCTTATCAGGAGTTGATGATTGACCCATGGCAGTGGTGGCTCCAAGTCAGGCGTGCCAAGTATCCTGTTTTCTTCAAAATGACTGTTGATTTCCTTTCCATCCCATGTGCTAGCTGTGAATGTGAGCGCTGCTTTAGCTCTGCCAAACAATCAACCACATGTGACCAAAACTAATTATCACCATCTACAATTGAGGCTCTTTAATTGCAGAAGAATTGGCTGAGGAACAGAGTGGTTACAAGCCCCCTGACAAAAGTTAGCTGATGACGTGCAGAAGCAGAAGTGGGAAATTGGGATAGGGTGCAGGGAGAATAATTCACTCTAAGGTGTACGCTAAACTTAATAAGGCGATTTATTACAGCACTACGCACTATGGCTCGTAAATTTACTATTTTTGATCAATTGGGCGGCAGCAATACCAAAAATTCACTCGTAACGTACCTATTTGGGCCTCATTGTAACGTAGTGACTGTTGAACACGCTGCCGTCCTTCTGTGCTGGATGCAGTAGTGCGCCTTCCTCAAGACACATGACTTCTATTAGCGTACTTTCCAGGCCCCCAATCTTCTCGCTTCACCCTTCAGCCACTTCATCTACCAGAGGGTTCTCATTCGTCCACCTCATCAATATCTCTTGGCAGCTGAACGTCAACACCACAAAACCTCGCTATACCCCTGCTTTAGCCCCCGTCGAACCTACTACACCAACGTTGCGCACCATGCACACCAACCTAATTCGAGTGTCAGCCTCGCTACGAGCCGCCTTCGTATAGATAATCACCACATGGATCTGCTCCGATGTTTCGCCTTCCAGTTGTGAATGCGAGGTACGGCTTCACAAGGCTATAAACTAGACTTCGATGAGGTGATCGATTGGTGGGCCTCGCATGATGCGGGTGAAGGCACTGGTGTGAAGCTTGTGAAGGCTTTTCAATGACCAAGGGTCACCCAGTGCGAGGACACCAATCAACAAGGCCGATCGGCGAGAGGTCAAATGTTATAGTACAAATAAGCAGCCTTATCAACACTCTTGGGGTTGCTCAAACATATGTACCTCTTCTACCAAAATCTGGGTTCTTCAGCATCATGAGGGCCCTTCATCTTGTTGCGGCCACTGCGATCTTCAGTATTGCCACAGCCCATTTCGAGCTCGGCAAGCGCGCAGACTTTGGGATTGATTGGAATGAAGAGGATTTCAGCAGTGAATCTGTGTTTCAAGATGCAGAGCCGGCCATATTCCTAGACGCGATTCAAGGATCGGAAAAGAATGTGACACTCTCACAGTTGCAAGATCGCAGCACGGAGCTGTACGAGAGACAGCAGTGTCAAGCTGGATATGGTTATTGCGCTGGTAAGCCACACTTTTGTCTTCACTCATATTAAGTCTCCATAGACTGACCATAATACCAGCATTCGGAAGATGTTGTCCCAGCAGCAACAAGTGCTGTGGTTACGGCTACTGTCTCGAGCCAGGCAAGACCTGCTGTCCTAACGGCCCTTGCGACGCTGGGTTGACTTGCTGCGAAAATAAATGCATTCCTAACGGCGCTCAGTGCTGCCGCGGTGGTGCCTATTGTGAGGCTGGAAATATGTGTGTACTTTACAATGGAAGAGGTGTGTGCTGCACCGACTTGCAGTGCACTGCTGTCGTGAGGGGCGGTACAACTTCCTTCGCTACAACGACTACACCGGCACCGGCGGCGCCACCGCCGCCAACAATCACGCAGCCGCCGAGGACAACGCAAGTAATTGTTGACAGTTTCACAACATACTACTGGACAGTAAGGTGGAGGTACTTCAGTTACTACTGGACTATCTTCCAGGCTCGAAGCACAGTGACCTACACAACCATCACCTTTACAACAATCTACACAACTACCGCGACCGACGACAGAGCAGCTTCAGCCATCTTCGCAGAGCTGAGCAAGACCTTGACCTTCTCAACACCTGCGGAGGCAACTACTCTTGCAAGTCTACTCGACGCAGCGCCGAGTCCAACTGCAACTCCAACAACAGCTTTAGAAACGGAGTTGGGCAGTTCAGAGGCGCCTGAGCCTACGTCTCAGAATATTTTGCTGCCTCCACCGAGCGATGATAAGACTACGTCTGGCCCTTCGGTGACTCGGGCATCAACCTCGAGGACTTCGTCGTCAAGGACTGCGTCGAGCTCGAGTGCGCCGTCTACGATCTCGGGTAGTGCAAGTGCTGCAGGGGCGATGGCTGTGCAGACGACTTTCGTTGTTTTAGCAGCTCTGAGCGGAGTGGTGATGATCTGGCTTTAGATCAGTTCGAGGATGAAATCTGCTGCACAGTAGTTGGGCCTAGGACATCTCATGTAGTCTCGGTGTAGCAGAAATACTGGCCAAGGACTCGAAGTGTAACCTGGTAACCTGTTGCTTACACTCCCTGGTTTACGAGAAGACAAGCGCATGTGAGACTTAGTATCATTTCCACCCACCCACTGAAAGCTACCCAGAGAGGGCTGAGCATAGCCAGTCGAATAATGGATATTTTGATGGTGGTGGGAGATTAGGTTTTTTCTATTTAGGATTTTGTCATAAATAGGCTTTAGCGTTAGAGAAAGCTGGGGAGAGTTCCGCGCCTGCCAATAGGGTGATTCGGAGGGACAGCTGCTGAGTGGCTGGATGGTCACGATACGGCCGTACATTAGCATAAAGGAAAGTTGCACATGAACACTCATCTGGTACTCGCAGTGGCTTACATGTGTACGCGATTCCCAGACTTATGGATACGGCTGGCAGGAAAGCACCTTCTTGAAAGGATAAGCCCTTATAATGACTTTCACAATTTGCTGACTCCCCTCTGTCTGGAAACCATGATGTCGTCTACCCACGAAGTTGTTCTTCAGGCCAAAAAGCTATATCTCGTCATCGTTCCAATTATCAAGGGGGTTTAGCAACTTGTGGAAGTCGCCGATACCAGCACGGCCATCTACAGAACTTGGGTTTCCATTTTCTTCATAAGTCCACTCTACTAAAAGGTCGAGGAAGTGAAGATTCATTAGACCAAGGTAGGATTAATCCGTCGCGTCCTTGTTGCATTCAACGTGCTAACCTTACATTCCAGCCTGTCCTGGCCGTGCCAGAACCAACTCCAGCTCCAGAGCTCGTCAACTTGAACAATCGCGCCACCTGCTCAGCGGACAACTGTCTGCGCGCAGTCCGAGCCAACGTCAAGTCGGCCATACCCTTCTGAATGACGTACACAACTCAAGCCACCGCAACCATTCCCACGTGGGCAGCCAACTGCTAGAACAATCCGACTAGGGTTACCAGCGCGTGTAACTGCCTTGCGGTACGAGTCATCTAGTTGCAAACATGGAATGCTGATGCAGTTGACTTTGGCAGATAGCGCCGTTGACCAAGGTCTACGGGCCAACCGACAACACCAATCGCTGACGCCAGTGCATACACAATAGGGTGAACTACTTGCTTTGACTTCCATCAATACAGGATGCGAAAAGCACCGTCTGAACCGGGTACGAGTTTTGTCGCTTGCTTGAAGCAAGATAGCAGGTCTCGACAACTGATCACCAGGTTGTCTACAGTCGAGCAGCCCTATATGTCTTTCCAAACTTGATATTCGGGTTTGAGCCCAACAACTGCGGTGTTGGAACTAGAGGGCTAATG
This sequence comes from Macroventuria anomochaeta, assembly GCF_010093625.1. Lineage (NCBI taxonomy): Eukaryota > Fungi > Ascomycota > Dothideomycetes > Pleosporales > Didymellaceae > Macroventuria > Macroventuria anomochaeta. The sequence goes on from NW_022985368.1 coordinate 372,352, forward strand.
TACAGGTTCAGAGTAAGATTGCCACCTGTAAGACGCATTGGGGTAGTCTGTCGAGTTGGACGCCGCTGTGTACTGGACTCTTCGCGTAGGACGTCGTCGCAGAAGTATGTAACGTCAAGTGCTAGTATAGGCGAGGATCGATGTACGGGGATCTCTGCGACCGTTTCGAGGCATGGATGACGGAACGCAAGAATGAACCGGTCATCCGTTTAGTTAATAATAGCGTCCTGAAGTCGCTGAAAAGCTGTCGCAGGCCAAGCGCTGTCGTGAACATGAACTGCATTATTAATCATGCCGTGTGAGGGCCTGAATATGTGGACCTGAAGAGGACCAGGTCATGGCAGAAGGTGCGATAGTGCAATTGCAGAAGGTGAACTTGCGCAGGAGGCAGTAGCCGAGGCTGCAAGAGAGCAGTAGCGTCAACAAGGAAGAAACGGGCGGCGATGAGCACCTGCTTGTAATGGACAACACGGCATTCGAGGAATCACGAAAACGGCGCAACAAGATCGCTTCGTCTGGTCCGCAATTTCGTGCAGTGTATCGATGATCTGGTATCGAGTGAGCAAAGCCGAGGTTTTTTGTCCTCGATTGTAAACTGAAACAGCTGTCGATGCACTCAAAATGTACTTGCAGTATGTTACACTATATGATGGGTCTACCATGCTCCCCCGTAAGATGACCAGGAGCCTCTTCTGACCCCCTAAATGCGCCGATTCGTAAATTTTTAACCTATTGATGCAAGAGCTCAGGCAAGAGACATCTGCGCCTCGCCGTTCGTTGCTTCCCCATCAGCAGTCTCAACATCCGGCTCGGCATCCAGAAGCTTGATCCTCGCCTCAACAGCCTGCTCACCGACAACCGATTCCTCGACCTGAGCCTTGCGCAGGAAGGTCTGGTGCCAGCGCCTGCCCCATGCCTGGATAAGCTGCGCCTCCTCTTCAGACAGCGCACCGCTGGCCTTCTTCTCCATCAAGATGTCGGCAGAGCCCTCTGACACTCCGCCCGTGGAGTCTTCGATGTACTTGAAGAGCTCACGGGCGTTGTCACGATCCTTAGCCAGTGTTGCGTCAACCATCTCAATCTGGTCCGCCGGCAAGCCCTTCTGAATGCGTGCTGAGGCGATCTGACGGTTGCGGTTCGTGACCTTGGCAACTGTATTAGAAACCATCTCGAAGACCCAGCTCTCGGTTAGCGCCTCGCCAGCGCCCATGTGGCTTCCAAAGACCCATTGAACAACAGTGATCGGGGCAAGGATGGTATAGTTAAGGAGGATGTCGATGATCCTGACCGCAACACCCGGTTGATCCTTCCAATACTCGACTACGCTTGCAACGATCTGGCGTCGCGCAACTTCGTTCTGTGAGATCTCCAACAAGCGGTCCTTGCCTCGCTCAATGCATGAGAGAACGTGAGACAATGACTTCGCGCCTAGTCGGCAGATCGCTGTGACGAAAGCATCAGTCGAAGGGACGAGCACTTCTGTGATGCCATGTTCAACAGCCTGCTCGTGGATCTTGTTGATAGTCGCTTGGACTTCTTCAGGTGGTGCCTTTTTCCTAAGCTGATGCAGTAATGCCTGCCCTTCTGCAGCATACGGTGTCTGCTGGTTGTCATACTTGAAGTCTGGGCTATTGTCCTCGTCAAGGCGCTCAGGGATTAGCGAGTGCATTGGCTCAGGGAGAGTTGACCTGACACGCTTAGCGAACGACAAGCGGATCTCCTTGTCGAGTGCAGCCAGGATAAACGCCTTCTTTGGGTGCAGATTTGTCAGTTCTAGATCATCGAGCCTGTACAACAGTCAGCTCAGCTCACGTGAAGCCAGATCAGTACTCACCATTCTGTCCATCTCCATCGGAACTCGAAGTTACTGAGATGGTGCGAGAACCAATCCAAAAATCGATAACCCAACTCAAGGTCCAGCACTGGCAGGCTCTTGTAGATCGTGCGGATAGCACGTCCAAGCGAGGGCGCAATAGCCTGGGGTGCGACCTTGCAGCATTGTGTGATCACGGAGTGATAGTACACCAGCTTGTGTTCCGCAGACGGCAACTTAAACAGTTGCGAGAAGATGGCGTCGATGATCATGTCTTCGGACTTGTACTGAGTCTTGCCCTCGGCCTGCTCCTTGAACTTATCGAGTGGTGTTCCTCGCTTGGCAAAGGCATCGATCGTCCAGTAACAGTCAACATCGACAAGGAACTTGGCAACCATCTCACGGTTGAAGTCAAGCTGGTTGATCGTATCAACGATAGCATCACGAATGAGGGAGGAAGCAATGTCCGTCGTTCTCGGGACGGTATTAGCGTCCGTGTCTGCGAACAAAGAGAAGTAGGCTTCTGGGAAGACCGGTCGGGGCCCAGGGTTAATCAGCGAGGGGATGTTGAAGGTTGGGAAAGCGTGTGTAGGAGGCGCAGCAGGTAGCGATTCAGCATCCTTTTCTTTGACGGACTTGCGCACCGCCTCAGGGTCGAAGTGTGGAAGACATGCCAGTGGGAAGCCAGACTCCGCCTCTGTCGTAAGCTGTGCTTGCAAGAGGCCAATGACGCTGTGGTAGGACATCGGCTTAGTTTCGTCCTCACCGACGTACGAGTGAATCACACTCTCGATGGGAATTGCATTGCCAGCCACAATTTCGGTATTCTTCAGCAACTGCTGGGCTTGTTCGTGGAAACGGCTGCCTCCAGCGACCAAAGCGTACGGGACGGTGAGGAGAATGATCTTGACGAGCTCGATGCCTACAACGTCGTTCTCGTCCGCGCTCTGAAGGTCGACAACCTTGTCGAACAACTGGCCCAGGAAGCTGAAGATGCCGTCGTCTTGGTATAGTGACTGCAAGCATGCAAAGAACCTCAGGAGCAGCTTGAAGTCCTTCCACTCGCCAGCATCCAGCGCCTGCTGTGCGCGATCACCCACACGCTTCATAGCTTCCATGGTAATCTCCGGCTTCACATCGTTTCCGTAAAAGGCGACCGCGGCGACGAAGGGAATCTTGAAAGGCTGTTCGACGATACTAGAATCTATTAGTATGGATTGTACAATCAATGTTCGAAGTTCACTCACAGCTGTACGAATACGTCGAAGACATCGGATCGCAGGCGCTCGTCGTCATAGTGCTCGCCGAAGTACGTTGCGATCTCAATGGCTTCATCTTGGGGCAATTTAGTGGAACTGGCGATGTTCAATAGCAGGCGGCGCAGCTTAGGAAAGGGCGGCTCTTCGTAGCGGCGGCGGGGAGGATCGTCTCGGCGGCGCCTCTGAGGACCACGGCGGTCGTCTCGGTAAGCATGGCCATCGTCATCTGTGCATTATTAGCTGCTGGGGTATTGAATCAACTGTGATGCTGAGCTCACCATCGCGACGGCGCTTGTTTCCTCCACCTCGGTAGCTGTCTGTGCCACGCCTATCGTAGTCGCGTTCTTCTTTCACATCGAGATCCGCCATTGCTGCAACGAATGTGGCCTCAGACCTGTGCTTGAGGGTTTCTGGTGAAGCGTTCCTGCCTTGAGAAGGACTATAATGGTCGCTTCGTGAACGATGAGCGTCGCGATCGAAGTAAGTTGCGTAACCGGGCGTATAGTAGTAGGAGTGTCGATAAGGAGAGTTGTATACACGGTGTCGCGAGCGTCGACGTCGATGCGCCTTGGTCGGTCGCGGAGCAGGAGCTACGTCGAAGCTTTGGAGGTCGCGACCTATGCGCACTTGCTTATCGTGGTTAGTGCCGTGAGGCTGATCTTGGCGGCTCACTTCATTGCCCGCGACAACCTCCATCGAAACATCGTTCAAGTGCAAGTACTGATGAGGTGGCTCTTCTTTCGAGATTAGTAATGGAGCCATCAATTGCTGTCGACGCTCAGCAGACATGAATTCGAAGTCCATGTCAAGGTCAAGCAATTCGAGTGGATGTGTTCCACGGACACTGTTCACCGTAACACCCATCAGGTCGTCTCTCATCGCCGGCTTCGAAGCGTAGACATGCGTTGCACCTCGAGAGAACATTCTCAACGTCTTGGCTGGCAATCGGCTGGGTGTTACTCGATAGAGCGTTGCAGAGCGTAGACTTGGTAGTGAATCGGAACGTCAGAGCGTTGAGTGAGATATGAGCTTAAAGGCAGTCGAAACAGTGTAGCGTAAGGTGTAGGAGTAGCGTTTTGTGCAGTTCAGCAACTTATATGTCAGAGACGCTACTGCGAAGACTCTCGAGGTGAGTTTGTAGCCCAGGTAAAGGTAAATTTGTTGCCCCTAGTTGAACTTGTCCGTACAGCAAGTGAGAGTGGCCGCTGGGCGTGCATAGGACATGCATTGCATTTTCAGCGATGAAGACCCCGCTGCAAAGTGGCCATAGGAGAGACTGTTGGATGAGGTCGAAATAGGCAGTGTCCAGTGTGAGCAGCAGCCGATAGACATGTCATGAGACTAGGTCATTGTAGACGATGGTGGCTCTGGCCTCAAACTACGAAGACGTGACCTAAGCGTGCCCTCAAGGAGCGTCAGTGAGCTGTGCTGCGATATGCAGACAGATAAATCCTAACAAATACCTCTTACTCCTCGTCCAGACGAGACCAATACAGGCAGGGTTGACAGCGTCACGGAGAAGATGGAAAATGAACAAAAGAGAAGAGTAGTCTACTGAAGATTGAAGTGAAGAAAGCCACCATTTGAGAGGCTAGAATAGCGCATGGGACTGGCGTAGCAACACGCGTGTGTGCATACTGTCAGGCAGTTCTATATAGACGTAGAACCTCCCATCAGTACCCACAAAGTCCAAGCAATCCGCCTAGCATTGCACACTCCATCGGATAACCGTCCGTAAGCAAAGCGTCGAGCGTTAGCCAAGCCCACAACCCATCAAGAGTCGGGTGTAAAGCACTAGGCATCCCCAACTCATACGCAGCCACCGCAAACACCCTTCAATGAGAAAACTCCTGCATGCAAATGAAAAGACGCAATGCAGCCTATGCCAGGTTGCCGTGAAACCCTCCAAGATCCGGAAATCATCCTAAGATGTTCGCAAGCGATTCTTCCATGACTTTTGTCGACCTTCCCTGCCCTTCATTTTTGCAGTCATCTGCGCCCCATCATCGTCTCAAAAAAACAGGGAAGAAAGAAATACATTTACGGAGCCAGCCCGTGAGTTTGCATAGACGGGATGGCCGGTGCCCAGAAGGGAAAGCAAAGCAAACCGTTCTTTGTAAATGTCGGTATCATTACAGACTCGCTCAGATATTGCAGGTAAGGGTGTACACGTGTGAGCTCCAACACTCGAAAACCGACGCCATGCGAGGCTCCATGTTGTACTTGCTGGACGGAAGACTTCTGGACTCGTGAGCAGAGATGATCGAGGCCAGGCCGCGTAATCAAAATGGTATCGTTTCGCATAAGAGGTGCAAAGACTCTTAATCTAGTCTCGCCATCATCTGGTCCTTCGTTAATGGCTTGAAGTCGGGCGACTCGAAGTCTAGGCCGCGCGAGGCCAGTGTGGCACGAATGTGATGAGGAACAAGCTGTTGGTTGAGGTGAGGTGCGATCGAGAGTTCTGGATATCATCAGTTTGTGAGCCCTGTGGCGTGCAGCAATGTGCTTACCGTGGTGGTTGAAGTTGTAGAGGTTTGGTAGATCCCGTACAGCACCGTTGGGGTGACGAGAGTCGGGCAGACGTGTGTTGGGGTCCCTCAGCTCGTCAAAGAAGGGGTGCACCATAGCATCGATGGCAGACAGGCGCTGTGTGGGTGTGTACTCCAGCAACTTTGAGATCAAGTCGATGGCATTCGGATCAGCTTTGCGGAAGACCTGCAGTGCACTTGTAAGTATGACGAATGGTCGAAAGGCATTTGGGTCGACAAACCTTGTTGAACGGATGCGGCTTGATCTGAGGGAATTTGTGCTCCATGTAGTTGGGGTTCATGGTGCGAATCTGGTCTCGTGTGGGGGTACCGAGGACCTTGATGATTTCAACGAGCTGGTCGATACCAGACTCACCAGGGAACAGTGGTTGTCCAAGCATGAGCTCAGCCATGACACAACCGGTCGACCATACATCTAGATCGCACGTGTTAGTAGGTCATGGTACGCGCAAGGGCCATATGACATACCGATCTTCGTGGTGTAGTTTGTCGCGCCAAAGATCAATTCGGGTGCACGGTAGTATCTGGAGCAAATGTACGACACATTGGGCTCATTCTCCACCAGAATCTTTGCGCTACCAAAATCGCACAGCTTCAGAATGCCAGATGCAGGGTCCAAAAGCAGGTTTTGGGGCTTAATGTCCCTGTGGCAGATCCCTTGCGAGTGAATGTAGGCGAGAGAACGGAACAGCTGGTAAATGTAGAGCTTGACCTCGAGGATGGGCATAACCGTCTTCATCTTGTTGAAGTAGCGCGAAGCGCGGTAAACGGTCTCGGGGACGAACTCGAGCACGAGATTCAAATAGACCTCGTCCTTCTAGAAATCACGTCAGTAGCTGCTCATCGCAACCCTGCCGTTCAATGCTGAAACATACCCGTTCGCCATTGTTGTAGAAGAAGGCCTTGAGTTCGACGATGTTGGGGTGCCTGACAATGCGCATAATCTGCAGCTCACGGTTCTGGTCATAGTCAGCACTGACTTCTTTACGCGTTTCGGTCACATGCGCGGGCTTACCTTGAATCGCTTGTCTTGCAGCACCCGCTTGATGGCTGCATCCTCTCCACTTGGCGAGAGCTTGGTCTGGAAGACGACACCGAAGGAGCCGTTACCAACAATCTTGCATTGCGTGTATGCGAGGTCCTTGTACTCGCCAGTTTCGCCGTCCTGGACCTTCTCGCGGATGACTTCTGCAATGTTGTTAGCATTGTGGTGTTCGCACGGTGAATGTGAATCCTTACCTCCCATTCTCAGACTGGAGAAGGCCGATGGCCGGTTCTGGCTCATTGTTTGGGGGGCTGCAACGAGGGGTTATCCGGCAAGCGTGCGCGGACTGCTATCGAGAATAGGGCGGGCTGTAGCTGAGGAGAGTGTGGGCGGAGGAGCGGGCGTGGATGAGTAGATCCGTAGTGGGCGAGGGTGTTGTAGGCGCAAGGTGGAGTGGAGGTGGAGTGTGCTCCGTGTGCGTGGTTGACCCTCGCGGTTGGCGAAGTGGCAGGTGCTAGGTGTGGCTTGGTGAATCGCTAGCGGACCACGTGAACGTACTGCCAGGCAGCGGTGCAGCAGAATGTGGGGAGATGAGGGTGAAGGAGGTTAGTAATTGACGTCGAGATTGAGTTGCAAAATGAAGGGAATGCGGGTTGAGTTGAGGGTCGACGTAGATGGAGCGGGGCGGGCTTGGGGCTTGTAGGCACAGACGAGGGCGCTAAAGCTGAAGAGGAGCTCGTGACATGAAGGCCACTCGCGTTAGGGAATGGTCAGCTTCTCAACGACCAGCAACACCGGGCCTGGGCTCAGCAGCAGCGCGTGGCAACGGTGGTGTGAAGGCGCCTGGAATTGAGCGTCTGCAGCGATTGACACGCAGCGCTGAGCGGAAGGCAACCGAGCATTTAGATCCACGAGGCTGGCTCGCGCAGCAGGAGCAGCAGATCGCTGTTTCTTGAAACAGACGTCACCGGAGCGCGGCTTCTCAAGACGTAGCGCGTGCACACGGCAGCGTGTGAGCTCTGTTTGTCATCGTCTGCTGCCGTGCTGCTTTACGCCGTTTAAACGAGCAAGTCGTTCGCAGAGCTGCACCTGTGTAGGGCTAACTGTGTGTAGCCAGCAGCGCTGCTGTCTGCGGCGTCTAATTTTAAGCTGCGATCTTCCTCACTTCCAGGCCAGGCCGGCTGTGCAATATAGCACAATGGTAATTGAGGCCCCCGGGGTTGCATTACATACACCACCTGCACGTGAGCGCTCAGATTCTCCTCCCTCAAGCACGCCGCCTGAAATAACCAGCCCAAAACCCACTTGCTTGGACCCATAACGCGGTGCGGTCGCTTGGGCGCGTGGCTGACCGGGAACTGTTCTCCAATAATACCTGCCACTTCACCGTGATGCCCTGCAGTTGGGTGGTAGCAACTCCGTCACCCAACAAGCATTCTAGTGAGGACGATGGTGACGCTCACATCTTTGTTTAGCACTCGAAGCCGAATGTCTCATCACGCGGCAAGCAGCATTGAAAGACATGTTGAACAAGGGCCTGAGCGCTCCACTACAGGAGCTTAGCAAAGCCAAAGCGAGAGTCACCAGATGTCGGCACAATTCACTCCTGCGTTGGCCTTGAGTCAGCCTCTTGAGGTCCTTCGTGGGCAGGCTGCAGCAGAGACGGGACTTCTTCAATAATACCTGCATTTGAGCTGTGCATTCCGGCGTTGAACTCCTCAGGCACTTGCATTGCGGGTCATCATCAAATCCAGCGTTGCGGACGCATGAGCGCTGCCGGCCATAGGCGTTTTATGCACCTTGCAAAATGCACGACCGAGCAATCACAGCATGTCTTTATTTGCACGACAGGCCGTCAATCAATGCCGCTCGCCTCGTTTTCTCGTCTCATCATAATTTCTGTGGCCACACATGTGAATTTCCCGCATCCACATTAGCAACAGCTGACCAGCTCCAGCATGCCCTGGTCCTTGTCAGCGCAGGGGCCTCCTGCCGTGTGCCTGTCGTCTGCAGAGCCTCTGCAGCTATCCTCAACACCCCTCCCGGTCCACACTCGATCGTGGACCAAACTCACTGTCCAGACAGCGTTCGTTCCTGATTGACAAGCCCATTGTGGATGCTCAATGGCGCCCCTTTCCCGGCTGCAGAGCTCCGAGCAGCCGTGATAAACCATTGATCGGTACGCGTTACACCAAAACTCCTCATTGCTGCGCCTTTAGGACGGATTGAGCCAGACGTGCAGCAACCGACATACACATCAAATTACTCATGACGATGATGATCGCCTCCGAAGCGCTTGGTCACTTTGGGATGCTTCCGAGTATTACAGCACGTGCGGTCGCACTTGACAAGGCGCTGTGTGCAACAGCTGCATCTATCTCACCCTCTAGCAACGAGCATCGCTGCGGGTAAACGATGCAGGGCCCTGAAATCGAACGATGCTGAAACCCAAAGATTACGAGCACCAAGTATGGGTAAGCTAGCGAAACTACCGTCAACTCCCAGCTGGTTCGTTCATTCGTTTCATTCGTTCATACGTCAATGTGCAGCAGCTGCCCCGCTCCAAGGGTGTCGTATCCGGTACTAATCACGTGTATCCTACCTTCATCTGGCACAGGTTGCTTTCCAAATCAACAGATGTTGTTCTGCAACTGCGAGAGAGACTACGTCATTACTTTGCACCACACCACCACATACGTTGGCCATCGCTGGGCAGCCGCACCTGCGCCGGCCAATGTACGTTTTGACACTCACGAACGGTGTACACGATTCATGATCAATCGCAGGGTAAGGACAAGTCATTCGATTAGCTCTAGACGATTGTGCTATGCTCGCCCGACTAAGACCCTGGAGGTAGTCAATCACCATACTGTCAAATGAACGCTCACTGCACGAACAGAATGCAAGTTCCTCATCTTCAATATGGTGGCGGACGGGATGCAGATCTACCACCTTGGAGGGCGCTCAACATATTGGCAATTGTTTTCACAGACGCTCTCATTCGTCCAGATTCAAAAGTCGACCTCACACACTCCATTGAAGTCCTCCATTTCAGCCCTGTGGCCCTTTTGTCCCCTTTCTCAGTTCAGCCGCGTTACACGCACGAACCGACTTCGAGTACAGGCGTTGTGTCACCGAGATATGCTGTCAAACATGATCGGACAGTATATTACCAATAGCAAGATCCACCATCACCATACTCTTCAAGTTTGCTTCACATACCACAACGTTTCCGTGCGGCTTTCTACATTCGATGACCGACATCGGCCGGATACTTGCTTCCACGGACTGCAGGCTACAGGTGTCATGCTAGCTCCCGCGTAGTTGCCGTTCAACGTTGCTTTTGTACGAGTGCCATAGACGAGGGTGTACGAATAGCAACGTCGCTCGGGGCAGCGACTACCTTCAGCCACATCCGCGATCTCGGCATTGAGTACGTCGTTGTACTGACAGTCAATGTAGGAATCCAATATCAGTAGCCTCCTTCCCACCCGGACTTGCTTCCTGAAGAGCTGGACTGAAGTTACAGGCAAAGTCTCGGACGCCTCACTTCACGGCAAGGGACGTTGTATGTCGAGCAACCTGCAACCTTGTAATGCCTGTTGTCGATCCTGCACTCCCTCTCAACAGTTTCGCATTCCGTTCGTTGGCAGAGTGTCCGGTGAACGACACAGTCATACAACGATGGTCTCGTCCCTCATTGAGGCAGAATGTCTGGACCACAGACACCGTCCATCATGACGATTCCGTAGAGCGAACGCACAACATTGCACGCTTGCCGAGCGATGAACCCTTCCCTCCAAAGGACGAGGTATCTACTCTCTTCGTGTTTTAGACGTGTGCGCAAGGCTTCGAAATTCTCTTGGGCTACGTCCATAGACGCACACCGTGTTCCAGGGATAGAGCACAAAACTTTCCATCCGATCATGCAGGTTGAAGATCTTTCACCGATCAGCCACATGGTTGCACAACCACCAAGTTTCGCCGCTGGAGCAATGTGCTTTCATCTACAAACCAACGGCAGCCCGTAGATAACCTCTGATCAATGAACACAAATTCTTTTGATATCAAAGATCCTCCTTGTAACGACACACTTCCAGTATTTCGACACTTATGACCATCTACCAGCTTACGCACAATCAGAATATCTCCACAAATCAAGAGCCCCCAGCTTCCGATGATGGTACACACATTCCTGATATCAACAGACACGACTGCCACTACATACTTGCACCAACACACCCATCTCGACTTCCCTACATCTATTCCTCAACTCTACTTGTCGCAAGCAACCAAAGAACAATGTCTTCACCAAAAATATTGGACACCTCTCATAGGACAGTTGTCACAGTACCAACCCCAGAACCTCTTGGAGTTGAGCTGAGATGCAACAATACAACTAGCCACAACAGTACTTAGAAGAACCCTGATCTACATGAGACTGATAATCTCCACAACGAATCAACAGCATACCCGCGCAAATAACCCTTCTCCTAACTTTTAATGCTTTCTGTTCCCCTGAAAGTCCATCGCCCGTCAAAACCCACAGTCCTATGCACCATTCCTCCAAATCCCAATCTTCAACCACTCCCTCTACAGGTCCAAGGAAGCACTACTTCCACGGTCGCTCAATCGTTTGCCCCAACTCTCAGAGCTTGCCGAGCCACGCCTTGCATTGCCCGCGTCGGCAAGTGAAGGGAGCCGCGTCATGTGTCCGCGCGGCCTGAACCAGCACGCGGCACCTTGCATGCATGGGACAGTGTCGCTGCTCTGTTGGATGGTTGTCACAGGCGCGATGTTCAGTGTTTGAGTTGTCACCGAATGCTTGGGCTCGATTGTAGATGTGTGGTGTTGGGAGGCGAGGTAGCTCGAGTTATGGGGTGTATGGTACAGTTGGTGAACGCGGTCGAGGACTCAGTAGCTAGCGCGACGTCCTCGTCGTGCACTAGAGTCCACTGTTTGGATTTACCTTGCTTGCCAAAAGCTAGCATGCTTTGACCCGGGCTGCACAGAGTTGCGTGTCTTGGTCTCTCGCGCAGGAATATGTATGCGTGCACCAGCCTTGAGGTGTCTCCGCCTCAACTAACAACGCGCATAGTCTTTATTCAGTGTAGGAGCGTTAGCGATTGCGTCAGGACTTGAAGATGGCGAGTGCTAAAGAGTCCCGGGGTGTTTCAAAGCAACATCAACGTGAGATCTTGCACCACGAGACGGCATGTTCCAGGTGACAACTCCATATGTTCACAGAGACCTGAAGGAGAAGTTAGGTGTGATTGTCAATTGTTTCAGGAAGAAGAAGGTAATATGCCGTGTTTATGATGCTTCAAGCCAAGCCCGCTCAGCTCATGCAAGTCCCTCGTCCCAACCGTCGATCCCTCAATACATCATTCGTACAAAGTAACTCCATGAACCCATAACGCCTGATACGTATATGCATCTTCGTCAAGCACCGCCCCCAACCGGCGTCCCACTCCGACTAATCCTTGTCGTCACACTGCCCGAGCTGTTGTTTCTTGGCACGGGCGTACTACTCCTACTCCTCTCTCTCTCCCTCTCGCGATCTTCAATCTTAACTCTCTCCCTCGCCTCCTCAACCAGCCTCTTCGCCTCCCTCACGTTGCGCATTGTACGGCCCAGCTTCCCTTCTTTACCCTCCTGCAGCTTCTGCAGCTCGCCTCTCGCCTCGATGTCCTCTTTAGTCTTCTTGACGAAGTCCTTAAACCCACCTTTCAGACCGCGGCCAAGGTCTTTGCCGTCGTCGAACACGCAGTCGCTGTCGCGAATGCGCTTAATGTCCTCGACGCGCCGTGTGAGGTAGAGCGTGGGGCGGCGGTGTTGGTCTTTGCGTTGAGCGATGATGCGTTGGACTTCTTCTTCGTAGGCGGCTTCGTAAACGTTGATGTCGACGTTGGAGGGTGATTCGGAGACGAAGAAGGTATCTGCGGATGCGGAGTCCTCGCCGGTGCCGATGTTGAGGAACAGTGTGTCTTCAAGAGGGTCGTGGGCATGGCCCTTGCCAATCGGTGTGGAGGGTCCTGATGTTGATGTGTTGGGTGTGGAGATGGAAGTTGTTGCGGAAGGCCTATGGGACATGTTGTCGTGGATTACGTTAGCGTCAGTAGGACTTAGTGAATTTGGCGCATTTGCTCTGGTGATGGTCGAGCGTTTCGGCGCGAGTCGTGTAGCGAATGCTTCTTCGCGGAAGCCTGTTACTGCGTTAGCAACGTTACGTTGTACGTTTTGCGACACTTACGGTCGTGGCTGTCGACGTCTCGATGGATCCCTTCTGCGGCGAGAACTCCTTCCACAGGATGTCGGTTATCTGTGTCTTGCGATTTCGACTTTCGTAGTGCTGAAGGTCTCATAGACAGTGGAGGCTGTACGATTCTCGAGGCACTACCAAGTATCCCCTCTAGGCGCTCTGGTCTCCGCCTGAAGAGTAGTTGTTTGAAACGCTTCACTGCTTGAACCTAGACTCTGTCAATACTGGCTTCATCTATCAGGAGCCAGACCGAGAACTTACCACTGTCACGAGATGACCCATGTTTCCAGTGATGGCAGCATTGACTTCTTCATCAGTGGGCGGTTCTATTATAACGGCGACATTTTCTGACTTAGGCAGTAGAGGGTCGGCGCCTTGTCGTGTGACCCAAGGGTGTTCCTAGACACGTCAGTGAGGTTTGCTGAGCGGTACTTGGGCGACATACTCGAAGCTGCTCGATATTTATCCGCTTCTTTGGATCTTTCTCCAGCAGTCGAATGAGGAGATCCTTGAGCTCATCATTGCAGGGGCTGTCGAATTCGACCTTATCCATCCGTATCGCCTGGTACAACTCAATCATGCCGTGCTTCTCGAACGGGATCCGGCCGAACAGCAGACAGTATAGTGTGCAGCCCATGGACCAGATGTCGGCAGCCCTGCCAGAGACGTGACCGTGCTTGGCAACACACAGCTCTGGCGGCATGAACGCTGGCGATCCCGCTGACTTGGCTGTCTTCATCTCGCCGTCTTTATCAAACATTTCCGACACGCCGAAATCGACAATCTTGAGCACGTCGTCTTCGGTGACGAGGCAGTTGTCGGGCTTGATGTCACGATGGATAATACCCTGTGCATGAACTACGCTGCAAGTTAGCTACAGCTCTTGCCAGCTTCCTTGCTCAGGACATACGGTATTCGAGGCCGAGGATCATATCCCGCAGCCAACATCGACACTGCTCTTCACTATAGGGATCTGCACGCTCTTCAAGGCCCACCTGCATGACCACGCCCTTCTTACACATCTCCATGACCATGTACAGCGAGTCTTCCTCTGGGTCATCGAGCACTTCGATTAGTGACACCAGATTGGGGTGGTTGAGCTTCTTCATGATGGCGATCTCCTCCTTGATCAATTCAAAGGCATTGTTCTCTCCTTCGGTAGACGAGTGTCGATGCAGTGGGGAATTGAACCCAATGCCGGCAGGCAGGGCGCGTCGTCGATTGCTGGGTCGGCGGAGGAGGTTTGATTGGGCACGTTTGCGCAGGCGCGACTTGGAGAACTCTTTGACGGCATATTCCTGGCCATACTGGTCGACGGCGAGGTGGACGGCGCCAAAGGAGCCTCGCCCGATCTCCTGCTTGATCAGGTATTGGTTGATGCGGTGCTGGGCGGTGCCGTCATCTTCGCTGTTACTGTACTCGGAGCGCGCATTGAGGGTTTCCTGCCAACATTAACTAACAAACTTGGAGCTCGAACCAATGTCAGTACCTTCACGTGTCTAGTACTGGACGCAGCTCGGCGGTGGTGTCGGAGCGGGCTCTGGTATGCGGGCGTTGACCTGGCCATCTGTCAGCACCTCCGCGGGGGGGGGGCAGCATTGACGTATGAGCTATTGGCGGGCGGCGCACATATACTTGACGGGCGCTGGGCGAGCGTCGTCGGGGGCGGCGGGGACGGCGAGCGTGGGGCGCGAGGTGTAGAAGCCAGGATGAGAGGGGCCGCTGTCTGCTGTGGGCGTGGAGGGCGTCGATGTCTGTTTTGCGGGGTGCTCAGGCGGATGCGACATAGGTGGTACAGGGCGAAGTGATAAGGGCGGAGGCGATGGACACGAGACTAGACGAGGAATAATATGGGGAAGGCTAGGTTGCTAGCTCGAGGCAATCAGTGAGGTGGGCACTGAGCACTGATATGCGCCGTAGTGACTGGCGAGTAGGTATTACACAATGCAGCGCGACCAAGAGGGGAATGAGAGGGGCAGCTTTGTGGCTTCCAGATATCCTTTCAGCCTCACGCTCTCATCTATCACCGGGTTTTCCGCGCTCCACGAGGCACTGCAGTCATCCCGCCGCTTGACCCGCTACTTGGCGAACGTTATCCCTAGAGCACTGAACGACATCACTGCTGCACGGGAGCCTGACACGGGAAACCTAACACGGCGACCTAACCTTTGATTCGCCGGCGCTTCGTTGAGCCTCCACCAGAATGTCGCCCTGATGATGGCCCGTATTCCGTATATCGAGTATAGCAAAGAGAAGCCAGCAACAACACATCGATCGATGTCCTGCAGAGCTGTAGAGCTGCATCCCTGAGCTACCCCTCTAGCGCACGTGCCTGGCCCTTCACCCAACGTCGCCGCTCACCGCCCGCGCTCAGAGCCCGCGCTCGCATTCCGCCAACATGGTTCTCTACAGCTTCTACATATTCGACCGGCATAGTAGGCCTGCAACACACACAGCGAAGTGTTCCAGCTAACAGCACCCAGCGGAGTGCATATACAGCCGCCGCTGGACCCCCCGACCGACCTCATCCTCTGGCGCATCTACGACCTCCAAAACCACCCGCCCTACCTCTAGCGCTTCCCTCACATCCACAGCCCCCCATGACGCCCCCTCCGCCTCCACACACAGAGGCCTCTCGCACGCGGACGACGAAAAGCTAATCTTCGGGCTCGTCTTCTCGCTGCGCAACATGGTCACCAAACTCGGCGGGAGCGACGACACCTTCCTCTCCTACCGCACCGGCGAGTACAAGCTGCACTACTACGAGACGCCCACGCGGATGAAGTTTGTCATGTTGACGGACACCAAGGTGCCGAATCTGCGGCAGTACTTGTACCAGATCTGGGCGAATCTGTATGTCGAGTATGTGGTTAAGAATCCGCTGGCGCCGACGGAACATCCGGGCGGGGTGGGGGTGAGTAATGAATTGTTTGAGAGGGGGCTGGAGGCGTTTTTGGGGGCGGTGTTGCCTGCTTGAGGGGCGTGGAGGATAGAGGGTGTTGAGAGGACACGTACAAGGCTTTGTACTGCTGGAAGCATGGAGTCACGACATGGAGACCTAGGTCACGATTGCACACAGCAAGATGCTCGACAAGCGACGTCGGTTCAGGGAGATCGGCCCTGCTTGCTACACGGTAGCCTGTATCAGACATTGAGGTCAGGCCAAGCATCGAGCCGGAGGCGCAGACCGAGGGTGATAAGCTTGTGAAAAGCTTGTGAAAGCTTGGACAGCGAAATGCCACATGATGATACACAAACGAATGCAAGACATCAATACTGTCACGCCTTGCGCAAGACTTGTACGTATGTGAAGTGGGTCATTCATTCATGTCTACGAACCCTCAACAGGGGGTATAGATGGTCCTATCATGTCCGTCCCATCATGTCTATCTTTTGATATCCCTCAAACGCCCGGAAATGCAACACAACCATCCCACATCCGAGAACAACCACTTAGATGAACTGCGCCTTCTGAGCTCCATACCTTTCCTGCCCCCTCTCACTCATCCTCGCCTTACCCAACCCCTTCCTAACCTCATCAAGCTGCTCCATACCCGTCGCAACCTTGCCCTTTCGCACATGCCTCCCCGCCTTGCCGACAGTCATATGATTCCCCAGGAAATCATCCATAATGTTGTCAAAATCGCTCCTCAGCGGCGGCGCCTCACTCGAGCTCCACTGACTCACGCCCGTCATCCCGCTCATCTTGGACAACCCGGACATCTTCGACATGCCAGAGACCATGGACGCGTCGTCGGGGAAGTCGAATCCGTCGTCCGCGTATTCTTCTTCGATTTTCTCGAAGCGTTCGTCGAGGAGGGAGAGAGCGTCTGTGCGGTGCAAGGCGGATGAGGACATGGAGTACCCGCTCGTGCTTGTTAAGGCGCCCTTGCGCTTCTTCCTTCGTCCGCCAGCAGTCAATGCGGAGGCGCCGGTCATGATGGACGACTGCATGTCGCTCGGCGCAACAGGCTTGGGAGCTTTGTTGGCTTTAACGTCGTTCTTAAACTTCTTGAACTCCTCCATGTACGCCATGTCCCCTGCATCTGCGAGCGGAGGCGCTTCATCTGGTGCTGGTAGCTCGCCTGACCCAAGAGGCGGTGCGGGCTTGGATTTCTGGAAGGGCGAGGAGGCGCGGACAGTGTCGTCTGATTCCCAGCCTTCGTCGTCTTCGTCTAGGAAGCGGTCCAGTGTGTCGCGGTCTGCGTCGAATTGGCCAGCGGCTTCGAATTCGCGCTGGTTCAGCTCGAAGCCGTCTTGTTGAAGGGAGTCGAAAATGTCTTCGTCGTCGTCGACGTAGGCGTCATCGTCGAGCGCCTCAAGCACCTCTCGTAGGCGCGGGTCCATGTCTGGCTGGAATCCAGCGAGCGCATCGGGAATGTTTTGCTGATCTTGGTATGTGGTTTTCCGCACGAATTCAGAGGGTGCCATGTCCTCGCCGAATACATCGCTAACGTTGCTGATGCTGCTGTTCATGCTGTAGCCGGCATCGCTTTGCCTGTCATCTAGCGAGGCCTTCTTCAGCGCATCTGCTAGGTCGAACTTCTCCTTCCCTTTCTTCTTGTCGTCTTTGGCCTCGATGAAGTATGCGTCTCCACCGCCAGAGTTGAGGTCGCGCATGTGCTGCATGTAGTCGTACTTGCTGTCGTCGTAGAAGATGCCGTAGTTGGCGGCTTCGCCCTCGTTGTCTCGTACTCGATCCCCATACTCGTTCTCTAGGTCTCCTCTTAACTTGATCTTGCTCCGCCCGGTTGCTGAAGAGAACTGTGAGGCGCGCGAAGCCGACGAGTACTGCGACGCGCGCGAACTACCAGCAGGCTCGTCGCCTTCGCGCAAGTTGGCCGCCGCGGTCTCGGCGAAGACCATCTGTGGGGCATCGTCATCGTGGATTCGGGGATCGTTCTGGGCGCGGTGGACAAGGCGGTAGTTGATCGCGGTCTTCTTGTCGCTGCGTGTGGGTTAGTGGGGTGCCCGCGGCCAAGTTTCGAACGTTGCTGTTGCTGTTGCTGTTGCTGTTGCTGTTGCTGTTGCTTACATGAACTTGCGACGAGGCATTTTGGGCTATTTTGGGCTATTTTTGGCTGTCTCGTGAAAGTCAAGAGAAAGTCCAGTGGTGGCGGAACAGCAGTTGGGAGAACGCACGCTGACAAAGGGCCCTCGGTGGGCTGCGAGAAAAATAAAGTGGAGCCGTGGATGACATCGCGGGGCAAATTCAGATAACTCGAACGCACCCCTCACAGGCACACGACTGCCACCAACAACACCACAGAGATACCCACGCACAATCGCAAAGATGGTGCTCGCAAAGTCCAAGAAGGCCGTCGGCCTGGGCAACAGTCTCATGAACGACAGGTTCGGGAAGGGCAAGGGTGCTGATATGCGCCGCGGTAACTTTCAAGGCGGTATTGAGCGGACAAACCACCAGACCGGCGAGAAGGTGAGCACTGGCAGGGCGATCATGCCTGTATGAGCATTTGCTGACACTGTACAGTACATCACCAACGAGAAGAAGGAGGCATCGTGGGTGAAGATGCGCTCCGTCACCGAGCAGGGCGACCTCGACGAGTTCCTGGAGACCGCAGAACTCGCCGGCACCGATTTCACCGCAGAGAAGATGAACAACGTCAAGATTATCCACAAGGATCAGAAGAATCCTTACCTGTTGTCTGCGACTGAGGAGCGCAACATCGTCAAGAGACAGAAGGAAAACAGGCACAAGCTGACGGTGCCGAGGCGACCGAAGTGGGACTCGAAGACCACACCACAGCAACTGGACACACGCGAGAAGGAGGCCATGCTGCAGTGGAGGCGCGGTCTTGCCGAGCTGACAGAGAACAACGACCTGCTCACAACGCCGTTCGAACGTAACCTTGAGGTTTGGAGGCAGCTATGGCGTGTCATTGAGAGATCAGACCTGGTTGTTCAGATTGTGGATGCGCGAAACCCGCTCTTGTTCAGATCCGAGGATCTGGAAGTCTATGTCAAGGAGGTCGACCCCAAGAAGAACAACTTGTTGCTGGTCAACAAGGCGGACATGATGACACTGGAGCAGCGTACAGCCTGGGCTGACTACTTTGAGGAGACTGGCGTCAACTACAAGTTCTTCTCGGCTGAGTTGGCTAAGGAAATGAACGAGGCAAGGGAACTCGCAGAAGAGGGTGCTGAGTCGCAGGAGGATTCGGAAGAAGAAGAGGAAGAGGAACAGGAACAGGAAGACGAGGAGGAAGACGAGGAAGATGTCGAATCCGAGGACGACGGTCTCGCGAAAGAGGCCAAGAAGATTGATTTGCAAGACAAGCAAGAAGAGAAGGAGGAGACAGTCGATACTCCTGGCGAGGGCATCCAGCTGGCGGACGGCGACGAACGAACCCGGATATTGACAACCGACGAACTTGAGGCGCTCTTCCTTGCACATGCCCCCGAGATCGATACTGGACCTGACGGTCAGCCTCGCAAGACTTCCATTGGTCTGGTCGGTTACCCCAACGTTGGTAAATCGTCCACTATCAACGCCCTTATCGGCGCAAAGAAGGTGTCGGTCTCAGCCACACCCGGAAAGACGAAGCACTTCCAGACCATCCATCTCAGCGAAAAGGTCGTCCTTTGCGACTGTCCTGGTCTCGTGTTCCCTAGTTTCGCAGCTACCAAGGCTGAGCTCGTTTGTGCTGGTGTTCTTCCCATCGATCAACTGCGAGAATACACCGGACCTGGTGGCCTTGTTGCACAGCGCATTCCACAGCCCTTCCTTGAGGCTATTTACGGTATGAAGATGGAGGTACGCCCGCTCGAAGAAGGCGGCACTGGTGTTCCTACATCGGACGAGGTGCTGCGCGCTTACGCCATTGCACGTGGTTTCCAAACACAAGGTCTTGGCCAGCCAGACGAGTCGCGAGCTGCCCGCTACATCCTGAAGGACTACGTGAAGGGCAAGCTGCTCTTCTGCCACCCACCTCCAAGGGACCCGCCTATAGACCCCAAGCATTTTAACCGTGAGCTCTACGATGCTGCGCATCTGCCCGAGAAGCGCCGCGCACGTCTTGCGCGTATCACCGAAGCCGCCGAGGCCGAGTCCCTGATGGATGATGATGAGTTTAGTCTTGCTCCCAAGACAGGTGAGAAGTCGCAACGCATGGACAAGAAGTTCTTCGGCCCTGGGCAGGGCATGGCACATGTCAACAAGCCTTTCAACTACAAGTACAGCGAACAGGGCAAGGAGTTGAGCGGCAGGAAGTTAAAGCAAATGACTGCGCTCAACATGGACGTTGACCCAACGGATCTGAGACTGAACAGCAAGAAGCACTTCAAGGCGAACAAGAGGAGGGCGAAGAAGGTGCGATCCGAGTATGAGTAAGAGACGGGGTATGACTTTGTTGGACTTCAAGGGCTGGACAAGAATAAGTGAGCAATGTTCTGCCTCACAATTGCATGGTCGGTGTTCTGGGTCTGTTTATGTTGCATGATAGTCTATTTGAAGATTGCGAAGCAAGAATGCCTCATTTGTGCACAGAAACCTGCGATAACTCTGATCAAGCACGACCAGAACCACAGTGTGCTATCACACAATACTCGGTATTTTCCAGCCCTACTGCAGCCTTACTGTTACTACTCCTATCGACTTCTGCAGCTTGGCCAGCTGCTCCATGGATTTGACCCTTCGTTCGTTGGACAAGATTGAAGATCAGAGCTTGCTCCACCAGCTACTCAGAGCTTCCCATGTCTCCGGTAAGAAAGCAGCTAATGCATTCAATCCCAGGAAGCCACCAAGGATAACTCCACCACAGCGGCCCAAGAAAGACATATTTTTGCGCCAGGAGGGGTTGATTGAAAGGTATATGCATGCTTCAACGAAATAATATGCAGTGTCCTGTCGGTCATGAAGCCATAGGTTGAGAGCTTGGAGTATCGTGGCCCACATGTTCGGATCCAAATTATGGAGTAGGTCCCAAATTGCGAAGGGATATGTCGTCCGAGTACATTCCACATGTCAGTACACCATTTCTGCAACTTTTCTGGGCTACCCTTGCTTTTGTCTGCGAATGCCTGGCCAATTATCCCTATGACGTCTCCAGAGAGGTTCTCCCACCGGATTTTGCTACTGGTTTGGCCAGGGGTATTTGTGGCTGTCAGCGCCCCATCGTTTATGTAGAACGCGCCGACTAATGTTGCTCCGGCAAACAAATGTCATGACCTGCGATGAGCGCCATGGCTTTTCGAAGGGGGTTCGTTTTCCTTCGTAACGATTCTTTTGGCAAGTTCTTTGGTGGTTGTCTGGCGATTTCGAAGGAGAATATTGTATGGTCCGTCGTGCACCGCATCCAGAACTGTAGACAGGTTGGTGGCGTACACACGTACGGTTGCAGGGTAACACTTACAGACTTGGCCAACCTCTTTAGCGCTCAAATGTGTCTCCCCGACCTTTTATCTGTAGAAAAGTACACGTTTGTCCGCTCGTCTTTCTCCCTACTTGGTGGTCAAGGTTCGATTGTACCAAGGACCATCTGCTGCGATCTCGAAAATGTGACCATGGCATTCAAGTTGCCAGTGGCCACGAATCGGTATCCGAGACCAGCTGCTGTGGTTACAAAAGTTGGGGTCCGCAGATGGGCGATTGCCGGGCTGCTCGTTCTTCCTCAGGTCGCTGCACACCAGGAAGGCTGCGGCATTGGACGAGGTGGACTTGAATGAATCCATAGCAACAAGCTGAGCAAGTGGTTAGGACACAGGTCGAAAATCGTTCCCGGGTATGGCACACGTAGGATGAACACAAGAAACACACTGACGTGCAACAGGCGGGAGGTTTACTAATTGCAAACATCCTACCTAGTGCGGGCAGGTACCAGCATGATACAGAATCAGCCTTGAACATGCAGCGGGCTCTTCTACATTCAGCACTACCCCTACTCCTACCGCACAAGATCATTCCAAGCTCGTGCGAGGAAGAACATGCCAGAATCAGGCACACTGCCTTCCTGAAGGGCAGCCTGTGATAAGGAAGCGTTTCCAATCTAATCAACACAACATATCATGTGGCTTCTTCCCGCAGAAGGAAAGCTTGTTTACCATGGAAGCGTTGTTAGCTCCACGGGAGATGCTCAGGAACCGCCTGCACAACGTGGCCCTGGTAGGCACAGCCTTGAAACGAACGCGAGGCTTGAGCAAGAGTCCGTGGGCTTGCCATCTCTACCCTCATTGGACGCCATCGTACGTTTGGCCGTCGGGCCGATTAGAGTGTCCCGCTTTCGAAGGACTAATGTGCAGGACCTCTACACCACCAACATGGGTATGCATCGCAATACCAAGTTCCAGAGGCTGTGCTTGCGGCCAGCCGCACAATTGTGATCGGAATTTCGGCCGAGTGTCCCGTGACTTCTCTCGACAAGCCTCCAGAAAACAAGACAGGGAGCCGTATTCTACGCGAAGAAGTTATAAACTTCCTGTTCTGACTGATCGCCTTTTTCAGCACAGGGCTGAACTGCCCAATACATCGTCATTATGAGTCTTGTGCGCATGCTGCTCGACCTGTCCATCGTAGCATGGCCTCTCCTCCCACCAAACGCGTTTCACGGCACGGACGAAGAGATAGATGACTTCACCTTCAAGCTTGCTGAAAGTAAACTCGTTGAGCTGACAGCTATTTCCACGACTGTAAGTTCGCCCCATTCCACGTTGAGCTGTTGTACTTTTTGTTTGCCCAAGATAGCTGACGAACAGTACAGTCTTGCTTAATCGCTGGTATCGTAGCTGCCATATACTCTTGGCCCATCTATTCTACCTCCCCTTGGCCAGTAAAGACATTCTACGGGCCTGCGTTCATATTTTCGCTCGTATTGATCCACAAGGTGCTTCAACAAAACTACATTCTCCGGCGATTGGAGTTGCACAACAGTGGTAGCAGGACTGAGGCCGGAGACAAAGTCCGGCGCCAGCTCGCAAAGCAAGATCTCAACGGACGATGGGTGCCAAGCTTCAGGCGTCAAATGTGGTGGAACTCTTCGACCCTATTCTTAAATCTGTCCATCATCTTACTGTTAGCGGGGTACGGATGTACGATCATATCGGCCCACGCTTGATGTCAAACGTGACGAGAGCCATCCTGGTACGATAGTATGTTTGCTGGTACATTGAAGATATATGCTGGCGCTGCCTTCGATGTTAATCGCTCACTGTTTAGATCGCCATGGGTCTGATAAACATCAGCTTTATATCCATGGTACACTACGTAAGTTCTGGGGCGGTTATCTACACACAATACATAACAAGTGCGAACGGACAAGCAGTTGGTCGCGCACTGAGGTAGAGTCCAGAACCGAGCTTCAGTATATCACACGTTCGTCGAGCGTGAGTTCTGCGGCTGCACCATAGTCTACAACGTGGGTGGCTTGGTGTGGCCTTCAAGTAAGCACGATTGATACTCCCAGCTTAATTTCTCATCGACGCCTTTTACCCTATTCACAATGGCATGGTCAGTGGTCGAGTCCTTTTCGCAGTTCAGTCTTCTGATTACTTTCTTCATTAGAATACATCTCTGTCAGTTCTCCCCTCGCAGAACTCTTCGTGTGTAGATGTAGCGATGTCTTCACTTCAACCGAAGAATCTGGCGGTGAGGTAAAACTAAGTATAACCCCCTCTCTCAAGTTGTAGAAAGAGCTCGGACGTAGTAGCCACAGACCCTCGATCTGATGGTGAAGCCTGGAGGTGTTCAATCGTAAAGAAAGAGCAGTCTGTCAGGATCAAATTACCTGTAGTCTTGTGTACCATTAGCAGCTACCAGCGATGGACAAAGCCTCCCTAATGCCCCCCAGGATTATTTGCGTCCGGGGTTTTTATATTAATATGAAAGCCCCTCCCAGACATTGTGGTGAAGGGCATCATTCTTCCACAGCGGCCGTCAGTTCCGGCAATAAGATAAGACATTTTCAACAAGCTTTCGCTTAGAAGGAAACGACCCAGAAGCAGCAAGAACAGGCGAATGGTGATTGCCAAGGGCGGAAGGCGCCCCACGTCCCTGCAAATTTGCATCTAATCTTATCAATCAGCAAGCAATTCGACCACTCCCAAGGTACGCAACCCCAGTTGCCCCGCTTTGGGGATCATTTTCCAGTAGTTGTACGGATTGCCTCGTGTTTTGACAGCCTGGGCAGGAAGGAATCAACAAGCCTGCTCCACATCAGGAGATCACCTGCTTCTTCACCTTCACCATACAAGTACATGTCTTGCTCCACCACCTTACCTTGCGCGCAGCCTCACGACATTTCATCCCACTTACGACTACACTAGCTGACAGGCTATTTGCCAGGATGGTTTCCTCTCCCGGAGACGGTCACATCAAGCAGATGAACAACGACAGAAAGAGCGTCACCCCAACCGAGAAGTCTGCACCTTTGAGTGACACCAAGTCGCCCGGCGTCGCTCGCATCGAAGCCCTCAACGCTCATACCTCACTCATCAACCGCTACTTCATCTTCTTCGGCTTGTTCCTAGTGGCCTACGCCTATGGCCTGGATGGTACTCTCCGCGGCACATACCAGCCTTACGCAACCGCTGGCTTTGAGACGCATTCCACGCTTGCCACGATCGGTCAGTCTGCTAACATGAGTACCTGAATGCTTCCTAGTTAATGCTGTGCTCAGGTGTGCTGCGAAGTGTGATTGCTGCCGCTGCTCAGGTACGTTTTCCGAACCACCCTAATATGTAGTTGATGAGAGACTGACTTGTATATCAGCCAACGGCCGCGAAGATTGGTATGCTCACTTGTTTTTCGATTCTATGGTAGGACCATTCTGACCAGTTCGCAGCCGATGTCTTTGGACGAGTCGAAGTTGTCCTGGTGTCCATCTTCTTCTACGTCTTGGGTAAGCCAATTTCTGATGATGTTGCTGATGCGTCTTCGAGTGATACTAATCGTGGTAGGAACGGTTATTGAAGCTGTCAGCGACAACGTAGAGTCGTTCGCGGCAGGTGCGGTGTTCTACCAGGTATGCACCAATCTTAGACTTGATGATAACAGACAAATGCTAACCGCACACAGGTTGGCTACACTACCATGATCGTACTCATCGAAATCATCATTGCCGATATCACATCCCTTCGATCACGTCTCTTCTTCTCATACGTGCCGGCCATACCCTTTCTGGTAAGATCTGTTCCTCGGGACGTGTCCATACCACTGACAGACCTCAGATCAATACCTGGGTGGGCGGCGACGTTAGTCAAGCGGTCTTGACTGCCACAACCTGGCGATGGGGCGTGGGCATGTGGGCTATCATCTACACTGTCTGCGCTGTGCCTTTGGTTGCATCCTTGTTATGGTCATCCTACAAGGCGAGAAAGGCCGGAGCTCTCGATAAATTCAAAACTCCGTATCAGGTGTACGGTGGCAAACGCCTTGCAACAGCACTCTTCTGGCAGCTTGACGTACCAGGAATCATCCTTCTCATCGCAGTGTTCGGCTGCATCCTCACAGTGAGTATCCACCCCACCTCACAACCCGCCCGTCAGATACTGACAACCTCCAGCCCTTCACAATCGCAGGCGGTACCTCTTCGCAATGGGGCACAGCCAAGGTCGTCGCTCCTCTCGTCATTGGCATCCTCTGCGTCCCTGTATTCGTCATCTGGGAACGCCGCGCGCCTCATCCCATGCTTCCTTTCCACCTCCTCGCCGACCGCGCAGTCTGGGGCGCTCTCGGCATCGCGTGCACCCTGAACTTCGCCTGGTACATGCAGGGCGACTTTCTTTACACTGTGCTTATTGTGTCTTTCAACGAGAGCATCAAGAGTGCGACACGAATCTCCTCGCTCTACAGCTTCAGTTCCGTCATCACCGGCCTCATCCTCGGATTGGTGGTCTTTCGCGTCAGACGCCTCAAGCCCTTCATCGTCTTCGGCACCTGCCTGTTCATGGTTGCCTTTGGTCTCTTGACCCACTACCGTGGCGGCACAGGCGCTGCCTCACACTCCGGCATCGTTGGCGCACAGATCTGTCTCGGTATCGCGGGTGGCATGTTTCCCTACCCGGCACAAGCCAGCATCCAAGCAGCGACTAAACACGAGCATGTCGCTATCGTCACGGGTATCTACCTTGCTACATACAACATTGGCTCTGCGTTGGGAGCCACGGTCAGTGGCGCTATGTGGCAACATATGATTCCCGGGGAGCTGCTGCGCCAGACTGGCAACTCGCCTTTGGCTGCGGCAGTCTACGCCGATCCTTTCGACTTCGTTGTGACGTACCCAGTGGGTACACCGGAGCGAGAGGCTGTGATTCAGGCTTATCGACATGTCCAGCGTCTGCTCTGCATTGCCGGTATCTGTCTATCCGTCCTCCTAATCGGCTTCTCGCTGGTCATCCGCAACCCCAAGCTGGGTAAGGAGCAGAGTCTAGAGCATGCCGAGGAGCAGGAGGTTCTAGAGACGCAGAGTAAGGGCGTTTGGGCGTGGTTGAAGCAGTGAGCAGCCAGGATGTGTTGAGCAAGAGCTCACGAGAAGGATAACAAGGGTGTAGTTTCAGGGACAATCAGCAGGAACCGGTACCTGACTGATAACAAAAGTAAACTCTGCTGTTCGGTAGTTGGCACGATCATAATGATAATATTACGGTATCAGATCCCCATTTACATCCATTCGTTCGTGACCTCAGCATGGAAGTATCGCAAGTCCAAAAGCCTTCATCAGGTGTAGAGTTGAAATGGTAGTGTCACATGTGATTAGTTGCGGGAGTAGCTTCACGAATTTTGCCATATAGGTAGCCGTGGCCAAGTGGCTCGATGACGCGCTGTGATGTCGAAGGTAGGTTTACCATGATTGCACTAAGAATGTAGCCTCAGGCATAAAGGCTGATGTTCTTCTCTTCAGTAATTGTTCCAGACCAGGTTGACCGGAAGGTGACGGATGTCATCCACGTGCGTCCCCGCGGGACTCTCCGCTCCTCCACAAAAGCAGGTACGATCGCGCCCGCGTTACATGGAGATCTGGGTTACGGAACGGCTCGGAATGGACCATGATGTTGTCGGGAATGTTCATTGCACATGCTGACTGTTGTTCATAGCGCTTCAATATAAGTGGTGTTGGGGAGCACTGGGTGTTGGGTGAATATATATCATTCTGACGTATACCCTCTGGTGTAGAGGCGCGTCTAGCTCTGCGTCTATAGCTTGCGGTATTTGAACATCCTCCGGTCCTCTATGCTCCGATGTTGGCTGTCCAGAAACTTGCGAACGCTGAAGAGTCTTCTCTATCTGGCTGAATAACGCCTTTCTAATCTTGCTTTTCGAATGGAACTTGACAACGCCACCGGATCGTACTTGCGTCCGCCGAACGTGGGAAAACAGTTAAATGGTGTAGCAAAATAGTGACATGCGCCAGAAGCAGAAGAATGGGGTTTGAAGAGTCGAAAAATGCAATGCAGTCGTAAGGATATTATATGCGCCGGGGGTATGCAAGGTAGGGTTATAGACAATGCGCTCATTAAACATCGTACGGTTGAAGGGATATGGCGGCTACAAAGCCTCGCTTAGACCTCGTGTCGGTCGTCCAACTCGACGTCCTTCTGGCTTATGCGGCGGTAGAAAGGTAGTCGTGCGTATGCAGATCGGAGTCTAGGCGAGCCAGGCTGTTTGAATCCCTTGTTCAGGAAGAAGACCTTGTACAGCAACCCGAGCAGGGTGAAACCAACCGTGAACCCGACAAGAGTCACGAAGATCCAGTGGTTGCCCAGCCAGAAAATGACCTTGACGTCGGTCCTGTGCCAGCTGTTGCCCAAGTGGTGGGTGAAGAAGCTCCAGGCGTGGTTGTTGTACTCGTCCGGGAAGAGGATGCGGAGGCGGTCGGCGCCTTCAGGGCTCTGGTTCATGTAGTGGCGCCAGACGAGACTGAGGTAGAGAGGACCGGTCGATGCCATGACTGTAATGTATGGGAGTGGCCAGCGACGGTTGTAGTCGGTCAGGGAATCGATAGCCTTGAGGAAGAATGGGTGGCGGGGGACTGCGCCCATAACATCGTTGGAGATACCGGTGGGGATGGTGCGGCGAACCCAGGCTGGGTAGGCGAGAAGAGGGTCAAGGCTGCGGTTGCATCCCTGAGGTTTGTTAGCCGCATACAATCAATCTGTCGCAGATTCTACGTACATCGTCCAAGTCAATGTAAATTCCACCAAAGTGGTGCAGCACGAAGTATCGAATTGTGTCGGCACGCTGGATGGGGTAAGGGTAGCCGTCGAATGTCTCGAGGAACCACGGGTACTCGTCGGCGATGAACTCGCGGGCCTTCTTGTCGGTCCAAAGCTGGTGACATTAGTACCTTCGTCGACTATTGTATTTGTTTTGGCCATACCTTGTACTCGTAGTCCGGGTGCAGGTCAATACAGCTTTGCTGGGGACCCTTCCAATGCGCTGGAATGCTCTCGTTGATGTACGTCTGGTGGATAATCTTGGGGACCAATTGCTCGCGGTCGCTGCCTGCGCTCGAGTTGGGGGCAGGAAGCTCGCCGCGCAGAATGGCATCATCGCGACCAGTCGCAACCAGTAGACCGAGCAATGTCCAGACGCTGTGCACTGCGAAGCCGAGAACGACAACGGTGACAAGAATAAATATAGTGACGCCTCTCCTCATGGTGACGGTTGCTGCTCTTCTGAGAACTTCTTTTTCTTGGTGTGTCTTGGCGTAACCCGGGCGGTGTCGAGAGTCGCGTGCGCCGGATAGAGATGCTGGTGTAAGAAGCGCTGCGGGTCAAGCATTCATGAAGCAGAGGTGACGTCTCAGAGTCTCGTGTCTCGTGGACTTGGCGGGTCGAGGCAGAGAAGAAGAGGCGTGAAAGACAGATGCGCGAGACAAGACCGGTGTTGGTGGCTATGCTAGCTGCTGCACCAACAATCTCGCTTGCGACTCCAAGGACCCTGGCCGCCAAGGGATAAGTGGGCCCTGGTAACCAATCGAAATTCTCCCAGTCCACTTTAACAAGCCAAAACGCGGGATGGTGGTCTGAACTTTTCACGATAGACGCGCTCAGGCCTCTGGCCTACGGGATACGCTGCTATACGAGGCTTTCTTGCTAACGTCTCTGATATCTTGTACTCTTCTACCTGTACTGCAAATACACGTGCGCTCGCCTCATCTCACCTCACTCTCGCAGCAAGGTCTAAATTTGGAGCCCGTTGCGAGTTTGGGGCTGTGTTGCTGTGGAATTTGCTCCGCCTATGACGATCTCCTGCAGCACGCTACATCAACTGCCGCTTCGCTTTCGCAACTACTGGTCCACGCCGCCGGGCTCAAGACGGTAAAACACTTCTTCGGCGCTGGACAGCCACCAGGCAATGTGTACGTCATCCGCTACGCGTGCCTCTTTTGACGTCTCAAGGTCGCGGGACGGAACAACACAAAGCGAGGTTTTTAGATCATGGCGTCGTGAAGGTTGAAGGCGACGGCCACGAAGACACCAGAAGATGACTGAGCAAAGATGTGAGGCGGCTGGCTGAGCCTCAAGTGTACAGACAGGTATTCTAGAAACTTACGAAAATGTCACCTTATGGCAGGGAAGCATTCCTGAGGAAGCCCTTGCTTTCGAAACCACGTGCACTTACTGAATTCTCGATCATGGCCGTGCAGACAGCAGCCTTGCACATCAAGACCCTAACGCTGGTTTGCGCGCTCATGTCATTGTCAAGTAATCTCAGACTGCCTCATCGATTCCGCGCTTCGTTCTGAGGAACTTGGTTCCGGTTGTCAAGTTCTCTACATGTCTCGAGCAAGTTCAGTTCATTCTGTCTCTCTTCCTTCGAATATTTTACCTCACTCAACTAAGGGTCTCGCTAAGCGTTCGTTTGTCTTGCTCAGATTTGCGAACCGTCTTTTGAAGGTTGAGGTGTGCCTCAGATTCACACCTGCCTCACTCGACTTGCAAGAGGCCTGAGCTCCTTGGCGCCCACAGGAACGACAGGTGCGGTTATTCAAAATTTGCTCCTTTCCTATCTTACACATCATCAAGCAGATGGAAGCCATCCGCACCGGACATCATATGATTTCCTTGCTTCCCCTTCCCCACACCACCTAGTATTATGCTCTTATCCGACCTTGCTCCTGCCTAGCTCAGAAAAAAGTTTCACGCCGAAGATATGCAACATACCATGGGTACTGGGTTGGCATGGCTCTCGCTCGTTGCAGCAGCTACCTCTTATGCGTCAACCCTCAGGGAAACTCACGATAAATTCACTCCCACACCAGCCAACCCTGGCCCCTAGGGTGAGCCGGATCCTTCACGTGTAGCATATACGGTCATATCAATGCTCAGCATAAGCATACTGGCTGGGATGCTTGGTAGGAGATCCGCTTTCTTGTTGGACCAAAAGTAACCAGCAAGTCAGGTTACCGAGTACGCCAGATTGATCGCAAACAAGTCAAAAACCTCTGCCTGGCACACGTCCTTCTCTTCCTTCTCTACTTCGTCTCTATGTGTTTTGTCTTCTCCGCTGCAGTCGTCAAAAGTGGTCTCGGTCTCGTGTCTCTGGGCACCTGTCGAGTGGCACTCTTCCTCTGTCTTGGTTTCTACGTACTCAGCAAGGTTGTCATGTGAGTTCATAACACATCCAGTCACGTCCTAGTAGAACAATCTACGGGTACTGCTGCTGCTGCTGCTCATGCTGAATCCATGCAGGTACCTCTTTCTTATCGAGAGAGCACGTGCACTCCGAGTTCCGTTCATGAAGAGGACTCACGACTGGATCTGGGTAACTGGATTTATACTAGTATTTTCCGGCTTCACGGCCATAGGCGTGGTGGCTTATATGAACCCTGTCGCTGACATGTCACCAATCGATGGCCGTTGCCGCATCGGCGTTCCACGATACACCACAATACCCCTAGTCTCATACGATGTCGGTCTCAATGTCCTCCTGACACTCGTCTTCGTATATCTTCTGAGTCCACTGATCCGTTCGGGAAAGCTCCCGAGCAAAGGTTTTCCTGCGAGTCGCTTTGCCACATGCTTTGGAAATATGTGCAGTCATTCCAAATCCAGGACTAGTCTCATCCAAGCCAACCACAGCAATCAACTAATGGTCAAGAAGATTGAAAAGCTTCTACTGAGAACTCTCATCGGGTCAATCCTTGTGATGATCCCTACGGTCGGCAACATGGCAGCCTTGACTGCAATGGAGGGGCGAGAGCTTGGCTGGGTATGCTTGACTACCTGCACTTTCGACGGTTCGCCTGCTGTTCCTGGTCGTTGATAGCATAGCTGATCATTGCTGCAGTCGTCTGGACAGTAGGTGTTTTCCACTGGCTGACAGTTGGTTCTAAAGAGGCGGAGGAGAAACTATCTGCTGAGTAAGTTACATACCCTCTCCCTCGCACATCGACCGGGGTGAGCCCAATGCTAAATGATTCACAGACCGAGCAACTCGCATCACCAACCCGCGCCGCCTCTAGTACGCCGTTCCAATACGGTCAGATCGAAAGAAATGGCAGGATCAAACATTTCTTCGACCATCTCTTTCTGCAATATGTTATCTGAGGACCCTCAAGGTCGCAACGAGCCAAAGCCAGTGGAATTCATGTGCCCTGCAAGAGTTCCTGCTGTACCAATCACAAACTCGAGGTCACTGCCCTATTACGATGACCTTGAGATTATGGGCTCCAGAGCCCATCCTGCCCCTACAGCTCCTGTACGCTCAAGTACTGCACCACTACCTGATGCTCTTAGAAATCTGAATCCTCCTCTTCGACGATCGTTTGCGACAACAGGCCATGCCTACGGCGTCTGGACGCCTTGTCCAATACGACTTGAGTGGGAGGCATTGAGGCCAAGATCCGATCCTGCTTCTCGCGGCGGGCAGACCTGAATTCTGCAGTTGTGCGGCCTTTACGTGGTTTGACTCTTGAGGTAGCATCAATGCTAAGGGACGATGACAAGAACTTGAAGATGAAGTAGAGGACGGCGCCAGTCATGCAACCTATGAGGCCGGCGGTTCCAAGATAGATGTAGAGTGTCTGATTGTCTTAGCGCTATACCGTCTCTCCTATAGTCACTAATGAACATACCTCGATTCGTTCCAGCCATTTCACCTGCAATGGTAACGTGATGATATGAAACAACCCCTTGGCAAGATGTATAAAGGGGAGGAGCATAAAGCTACCCACTATCCATATTGGCGATAAGATGAAGACTACTGCGTGCAGTACTGGCGACACAATGAATCGAATAGCATTGGTGAGCTTCCTGAGGGGCCACCAGACCAGTTGCACGACAGTAAGGAAGTTAACGAGCGCTTTATCCATGTTGCAGACGCGTGTACGTGGTCAGGAAAGTGAGAAGTGACAGATGAAGCTACAACGCGTTCATTATGACGTGTATGTATGCAGCAATCCAAACAAACGCGTCTCGTCTTAGCACCTGAACATATCGAAAGTGCGATTGATGAAGTGAAAGACAACCTCGCAATGCGCACAACACGGCGGCACGATGCTGCTGTGGCTCGTGCGGAGTATCGGCGATGGACAGCTGCAAGCGCTATGTAAATCCCAGTCCCTGGCGTGTCCCGCCGCATGCATCCTGAGACGGGGCGATCGTGGAGAGCTAGTTTTGACGTCCTGCCGCCTACCGGTGTCCCCATAAGAAGCGTACGGGAACCAGAGTTCGCTGCATCGCCGGATCTGGTCGCGGCCATGGGGAACCAGCACTCGAGCTCGCGGTCGACGCCGGCGTCCTCGCAACCGCAGTCGCCCGTTGGCTCGAGCAATCAACATGCGTCACATGCGCACTCCCACCTAGGCAGCTCCAGCAGTCACCACCCGCCACATCCTGGATACCGCACTGGCAGGCGTGAGAGCATTCAGCACACGATCAAGGCCGCGCAGATAGCCCCTCCCTCCGCGAGCTTTGAGAGCGCCCGCGGCGTTGAGCGGGGTCGCGCGAGCACACAGGCCAACACCACCGCCCACGTCACCAGCCAGCTGCGCGCCGCCCAGGACCGCAGCATTGTGCGCGAGGGCAGCTCCGACAAAATGGGCAACGAGCAGAGCAGCCAGAAGAAAGAGAGGGAGAGGGAGGAGAGGCAGGAGAGGCAGGAGAAGCTGAATCGCCAGTCTACGCCGCAGCCCGCGCCCTCGAGCGCAGCACCTCCACCGCCGCCCGCAACCATCACACCACCTCAGACAGTCCAGCCGGCGCCGCCAGCTACCTTCTCATCGACACCACCACCTAGCGAAGTACACGCGATTCCAATCGAAGCCCCGCAGAGCAGCAGAACAGAGCAGGCCATTGCGGGGTCGCTCGAGCCTGCCGATGCTTCCCAGGACTACATTGTGCCCTCTTCGCACTTCAGCCGTCCACCACGTCTACCATTGCCTATTGAAGAGGAGGTCCATACGCCTGGCTCACCCATAATATCATCCACCGATCTCCCGGAATCACTTGATCATGGCGAGGTCGAGGGTGCCCTGCCACGCCGCACGTCGATGCTCAGCAGCACCACGGCCGACGATGATGATCTTGGCGAAGAGTTCAAGGTGCCCACTCCAGATCGCCCAACGGTGCCAACATTGATCGAATGGGAGGGTGATGGTGACAGGGTGTATGTGACAGGAACATTTGCAGGGTGGAACCGGAAATACAGGCTGCACAAGAAGTAAGTGGAAATGTTTGCTTCCTCAATGCCTTGCAAAACGTTCTGCGTCTACCCGTGTGGCGCATGTCTCAAACAGCAGCCTGAGACATGGTCAATCAGGCAACGATCACTTCGTCGACATTGCAGTCCCCAAACTCTATCCACTAGTCAATGCGTTTTTGCCTGCTGTTGAGCGTTACACTGCACGCCGTCGAGGCTGACAATATTCCTTATCTAGTGGTCCCAGCAAGAAGGAGAATGTTCTCTCTGCACATGTCCCGATCCACCCGGGCACCCACCATCTCATGTTCATTGTGGATAACGACATGATGATTTCGGATAAGCTGCCAACAGCCGTCGACTACACAAACATCCTGGTCAACTACCTCGAAGTCTCTTACGACGATATCAACAACCAGCAAGCACCAGCTGCGGACAAGCCTACAGACACATCAGCACCCTCAGAAGAACAGTCTGCGACACAACCACCGCAGGACCCTCCCTCCCCTGAAGTCCCTCTCGTCAAGCCTCCGACCGCCGAAATCCCCAACACCAAGCTCCCCGAGCCGGAAAAGAGATACCACTCCAAGATCCCGGCCTACCTGCTCGACCTTGATGCGCCCGAAGAGTCATCAAGATTTGCCCGTGCAAATGCCGCAGCAAGCAATCTGCCTACGCCACCGAGTCTACCCATGTTCTTGAGCAAGAGCATTCTGAATGGAACCACGCCAATGAAGGATGACAGCAGTGTGCTGATCATGCCGAACCACACGGTGCTGAACCATCTGGCGACGAGCAGTATCAAGGACAACATTCTGGCTACCAGTGCGACGACGAGATACAAGCAGAAGGTACGTTGGATATGCGCCATGATGTTAGAACACACCACTGACTTTAGCTAGTTCCTTACGACGATCATGTACAAACCGAAGGAAGAGCATGGAGAGATATACTGATGCTTCGGCACAGGTTACGGTAGGTATAGCATTCTCGCACCTGCTTTGGGCAGGTTTGGTGTTTTAGCGTTATGGTACGATATCGATGAGTTTCACGAAATACCCCAGCTCTGGATGGAAGGAAATCTGGGACGGCATACATAGAGCATTGGCAAAAGTTCAAGAGTCAAGTAGGCAGTCGAGTCCCATGCAATGAAGAGGGTTTTGCTTACATCAATCATTCGACACAGATCGAGTGAAGGAACTGGTCTTGTTACTTGGGGGTCCTGGTACTCGTTGGACCGAGCATGCATGTGACAGTGCAACACAAGCATATCTGAATAGGTCAACAACGACTTCCCATCAAATGAAGAAGGTCTTAAGTGGGCAGGGACTTATATTTGTCTCCTTACAAACGCGTCAATTTTGATCGTAGTCGAAATGTGCAGCTCATGAGGCGCACGTCTGGACAAGCTCTGCTGCACGGTGACAGTACCGCAGGCTAGCGCGGGACGTTTCGTCAGATCGCCGCAGGAACCCTGTCAGCCAACGCGGCATAGGGCAATGTAGCGTTGCTCTGCCACTTTCTTGGAGGAAGGACAAGCGCGTGTATCATGTCGCCTTTCAGTCTTCGTTGGTGTAGTTTCTAATAGCTACATACTTACGCTTCACTATCCTTGAGACGACATCTTCGCTGCGCAAGATAGGCCTTGCGGCGCTCGGCTTCAGGCAGCCCTTGCATCCCAACTCCCGCTGCGCGCCGGAACGCTCACGACCACAATGTTCCTCCCAGCATCGCAATCTCGCAGCGCGACGCCAACAATCCCACCCGTTTACGCACACAATGGCTTCATGCGGCACCTCGGGCAGGCTGGGCGGTACGACGAGAACTGGAGCAGTCTTATCGGCATCGTCACCGCTATCGTCGGCAACGTGCTGATCTCCTTCGCGCTGAATATGCAGCGGTATGCGCATATTAAGCTGGACAGGGAGTGGCAGGAGAAAGAGAAGCAGCGGAAGAGGCGGAATAAGAGTGGAGCGAGTTTAGCACGATTGGCTGAGGATGAGGAGGGAAGGAAACGCAGCGGCGGAAGCCAGGGGAATGGGAGGCAGAGCACAGAAGAAGATCCTCTCCTCCCGGATAATGCGGACGAGGGGAGTCCAAGGGGTGTTGAAAGGGCGGGTACGGACGAGGGCGCGTTCAAGCAGAAATCCTACCTCAAATCCACATACTGGTGGCTCGGCATCATCCTCATGACCATTGGCGAGGCCGGGAATTTCCTCGCGTATGGGTTCGCACCCGCGTCGATTGTGAGCCCGCTCGGTGTCGTGGCGCTGATTTCGAACTGCATCATCGCGCCGTTCATGCTGAAGGAGCGGTTCCGCTGGCGCGATGCTGCAGGCGTCATCGTTGCGGTGGGCGGCGCGGTCACGGTTGTGCTGTCTGCGAGCGATAACAATCCAAAGCTCGGGCCGGATGAGATTTGGAAGTTGATTAAGAGGTGGGAGTTTGAGACGTATCTGGGGATTACCATCGGTGTTATTGTTATCTTGATGATTGCCAGTAATCGGTACGGACAGAAGAACATCTTGATCGATCTGGGGCTTGTTGGGCTGTTTGGTGGCTTCACGGCTCTGTCGACAAAGGGCGTTGCGTCGCTGCTCTCATACACGCTTTGGCGCGTTATCACGTTCCCGGTGTTTTACCTCCTGGTTGCGATTCTGGTTGGTACGGCGGTCATGCAGATCAAGTACATCAACCGGGCGTTGCAACGATTCGACGCTACGCAGGTTATCCCGGTCCAGTTCGTCATGTTCACCCTATCAGTCATCCTTGGATCTGCCATCTTGTACCGCGACTTCGAGCGCACGTCCGGCGACGACGCAGGAAAATTCGTCGGCGGTTGCGCCCTCACGTTCTCAGGCGTCTGGCTCATTACCAGCGGCCGGCCACGCAGACACGTTGACGATGACGAGGACGATGAAGACGACCGCGAACCTGAATCAGGAGAAGCGATCAATCTCCACGGCGACCGATATCGCGACTCAATCGATAGCACGAGCTCCAGCCATTCATCCTCCTCTACAATCCGCCCGGCGTCCCCACCTCTCGACATCCTCGAAATCAACCCTCTCTACCAAGACGAAACCCGCCCAACAACACCAATCATCAAACTCAGCACCCCCGACCCCTCCACCCCGCCGCGCCGAACATACACCTCGGAAGCGCTCGACTCCTTGATACAAAACCCGTGGTCCCAGCCTCCCGACCGCAACACCTCAAGCCCCAAGCCCTCAATCAGCAGACACACCTCCACGCCCGTATTGCCGAGTGAAGCAACACCTCCGCCCTCGAACCCCACCTCGAACCTAGCAGCTACGCCGTCTGAGCCAACGCTAGCCAGCACCCCAATGCCACGCACGCCCACGCGCGGCAAAAGCCACGACGAACTGCCCTCCACGCCAGGGACGTCGCAATCGAACCTTGATCCTGGGTTACGACGCTTGCGCACGAATGAGCGGCAGCGCGGCTCGATTCCGGGGCCGCTACTCGCTTCGCCTTTATCTACGTCTCTGAGCGCTTTGGTGCAGGATCTGAAGCGTGGCGGAAGCGTACGCATGCGTGCAGGTGAGAGCAACGGCGAGGGCCGACGGCAGAGCGTCCTCGGTCTGGGGAGCACGGAGACCTCGGATGATATGTTTGGCGAGCCGCTCAGCAGACGAAGCACACAAGGCGTTGGCGCTGAGAGGGGGAGTGAGAGGCCTGGTGGGAGGGGACGCGGGATGAGTGGCACGCTGGATGAGCTCTGGAGGGGGCTGAGGGGGCAGAGTAGTAGAGAGGATGTTGATGGTGAGCAGGGGCTGCAGAGAGAGGGTGGCGAGGGGAGTGGGGAGAGGTGACGATCGTAAGGAACAAGAAATGTTGGAAGGGCTAAAGGGCCGAGTTGTTACTGCCTTTGTCTTGTGTTGCATAGCTTGCGATCTTTCAGGCTTTTAGAGGCATAATCGATGAGTGTGGCTAGTGAATAGATTTATAATTTCTTCTGCGAAATCGTGTCGTCACCCATTGCCCTTCCTCCCGGTCGAGATCAGTATCGACTGTTCGGAGACTGATCACTCAGAGAACTCCAAGCCCCTTTCCACGTGCTTCACACACAATCTCCACTCCACATCCCCTCCCTAATACCCCTCTCGTGCTTGTTCTCCGATTCCAACCCCACTGCTTCCCATGATACACCGTCCCATCATCGTGCATTTGACAAGAGATGGCTCAGTACCCATAACTCAAAGTGATTAAGTCTAAATACGCGTTGAAAAATTGGGACGCACTGCTGATCCTTGGGGCTGCGAATGGGAGTATATGAGTGCGTTGGACGACGGCTGCTGAGACTACCAGTGTGGAGTTGGGAGACGATGAACTGGTATGGATGTGTCGGAGGGAGTGAAGATATCCACCGATCGCCATCTATTTGCTAGCGGTCCGTTGCAGTGTTTGCTAACGGTCCGCTGCACTTATTGTCCGGCTCATTCGGTTAGCTCGGTTTGCTTCCCCAACCCTTCACTGCTATCCCCTTCTACTATATAGTCTCGATCGATTCTAGCCAATAGCGCTTAAGATCAATCAACACAATCCACTCACTTCAACAGGATGTGAAGAGTTGGTAGGGGTTTATGGGTGTGAGCTGAGCTTAAACAGATGGGCGTAAGATGGTGAATGAACGAGCAGTTTAGGAGTTTAAGGGATGTTGGGCAGAACGACGGCGGCCTGGGATGGGAAGTGATTACAAATAAGAGAGTGGGAGGAAGCCTGGCAGTGTGAGGGATGGAAGGTGCTGTGGCGAGGGTGGGACGGATGTGTGTATTGATTCATTTGTTTGGATGATGTTTATGTAATTAGATGTATTGAAAGGCGAGATCCATGGAAGAGGAGAAAGAAGTCAAGTGAGGCGGTCATGAGGATCGAATTGAGTGGTGGAATAATGTGCAGACCTACATGTGAGCGCATGCGAGTGCATAAGCGTCCTGACAGTGTGGTGCTGACACATATCATCCACGTCTGCGCGTCCATTCTTGGCTTTCTTCCCGTTCAACTGTCTCGAAAAACTGTGAGGCTCTGGTGCATATTCTGCATATTTTCCCTATTAGGCATTTTCATCCAAAAATGTGAATTTCAAATATCATCACCATCGCTAATCTCATCGTGCCTGAGTCTTTCGTCCAAACCATGACGGAGATGTCCCCCTTGGAGGATTCCAGTAGCTTTGCCGGTTGACTATTGAAGTGCTGTGGTAGTGGACGCTTTTCTGTCAGCCACATAGAAGTGTAGTGTTCGAATCGATGGGCAAGTAGGCATGTTGAAGCGATGTGGATGCGAGTGCTCCATAAGGGCGGTACGTGGAGGATCGAACTATTGAGAGCTTGGATGTGGTAGGTCGGAGGCAGTCAGTATCTTGATGGTGCTGCCTGTGGTATTGAGGGATTGACGGTGTGGTGAAAAGGTGAAGGTTGCGCTGATCGTTCAGGGTGGTTTGAAATTCATCCTATTTCATGGTGTAGTTTCGGATGACTAACAGAAGGAGGTTCATGTTTGAGCCGTATTACGCTGGCAGTGAGATGACTACTTCTACTTGTAGGGCAACGTTGTCGTCGGTGTCTCTTGATCGCAGGTATGATAAGACCCCCCCCCCCCGTGCAAATGTACAGTATGCTATTGTCGTCGCCGATGCTTTCTTTCTCTGCGTTTATTCTGTCTCGAAGGAACGTTACATCATGGTGTTTTGGATGGTGTTGTCTCTCAATGTGGGGTTTTTGAAGGGATTCCTGAACTATATAATTTCTCGATGGTAAGATGCAGCGTCGGATCGTGGAAAGGTATGATTGTCTTGGAGCAAAGTGTAGCATGGCAGGTGCGACATGGATTAGAGACAGCGTAGCTTCTTTGATGTCAGTTGTCCTTACGTCGATCAATCTGCGATGACAGCACCTTCCTTTGTAGTCGATGAGACCCTAGCTCTTTCATTCTTGGTCAGCAGGATAACCTTGAGCAAGAACATCACGGGAAGCGTTTTCACTCTTCCCACTTGTCTGTTTAGACCCATTGTGCTTTATCATCACTTGGGCAGTGTAGCCCGCAATTATGTGTCTTTTCTGCAGGACTGACGCAGGTCTGTGACGTAGAGGCTCGAAGCAGCCTGTGTTGTCCGTATGATTTGCAGTCTGGCACGTTGGCAAGCTCAAATGCGACCGTGTGACTGCGTGCTGCCTTGGGTCAGTAACAGGGAGGTATTAGTCGAGGCCTGTGATTGATGGACACAATGTTCTGCGAGGTTCCACGTTATCCGTCGAACTTGAATGCAGGAAGGAGATGAGCAAGTGATCAAGCTGTAGACTTGTAAACCACAAAAAGACGTGTTGTTCTCTCAGATGCTCCCAGTGCTTGAAAGCACAGTTCTCAACTATCTTTCGCACATTTTCTGGTGGCCGGATGCGGTTTAAGTATAACTACAGATATATGGTTCAACAAAACAAGAATGGCTCGCAAGAAGGCTCCCCAAAACACTGTAGGCTTCTGTATTCTGATGCTGCATAGGCACGAAGAGGGAGTGTGCATAGTGAGGACAGTGATGATTCCTCTCCTCCATCGAACGAACTGATTTCCAGCATCCGTGATGAATACAAGGGCGGGTGACTTCTCAACCAGTCACTTCAGCTTGGTTCTTCAACGGCTATCGCCGATGGTAAGACTACGCCATCGCGGTCACTTGATGCCAAGCTCCTCATGGAGACGGCCACCTTCAGATACGAGGGCACTGCAGTATCGAGATCCTTCGCATCCCTCATTATGCAATGCATTCGTGTTCGGTGTGACCTACTTGTGCTGGGAACAGTTACGATTGCTCGAGGCTGGCCTTCATTGGCTGCGATAGACATGAGAGACGCGTGATTTTCCAACTAATCTGTTGGATTGGGCAGCCATTCAACAGCAATCACCGTGGTCAGCTTGTGGTAAACTCACTCATGGACACTGTTAGATTCAGATACGGGGCGTTCGCATCATCGAGATCACTGGTATCATTTCAAATGTCGTTTGACTGAGATAGACGATGCTTCGTATTCTGAATGACTTGCTTCATAAGCTCATTCTGATCGACTGTTGAAAATGGTGAATGTCTTGGTTCGAAATACGCGGCGTTCTTTCCGATTGATCATGAGACGTGGCTGGGCTGCTTTCCCGTCCCTACTAGGGCTATGGCATGCAGAACGTCGTTGCACTTGTAAGAATCAAACCACTCTGCTGAGTCGGGGAATTTCTTGGTTCCCGGTGCAAGCGCTGTTCAAAACTTTGGTGAAATGGTGGTTAGCTGGGGTATCTGCATCTTCAGGGTAGGTCGAAGCCTCCCATGCAGTGGCAAGCTTGTGTAGCAAGCTTATGTGGCAAGAGTGTAAGGCAAACCTGTGAGGCAAGCTCGATGGGGACAGTGACCCCTCTCGCTGTGGGCATCGACACGGAACGAGTGACCCTTCGTAACGACGTGAGCTGCGAGTCCTGCAGATCACTGCGGGTTGCCCTGTTGCAAGGCGTGCCATCTGCCAAAGGTGGGATGTTATGTAACTTCGAGCCTGGCATGGCAGTGCAGCATCTCGGCTCGTCGCGGCCCTCGGGAGCCTCCCAACTATGACTCTGTGTCTGAGGTGGTGAGTTTGCGCTCCGTACGCCGTGTACCGCCTAGGCCGCGAAGTCGTCATCCGCTGCAAGTTCGCAAGACGTTGGCCTGGGCTGGCTGTGAATCGAAGTGCCCTGTTTTTGGCCTACGCAACCGCTTGCCACCCTTATTTCCACTGTGGTCCCAAGTGGCAAAGCACTGAAACGGCGAGACGATGCCCAGATCGCAGCATTCGCAATCACAGAGCACAAGAACCTGAGAGCTGTGCATGATGGGACTATCCACATTCGTGTTATTGACTTCAGAAGAGGTTGGTGTCTCGATGTTAGCTCATGACTAAATTGAGCACAAGAGAGACGGCTGAAACCGGCTGCTTGAGCTGAGATGTTTTTTCGATGATTTTGGCACCACGGATGGCTCCAAGGGTGGGAAATGGCTGAAGCTCACACTTGTGGCTGATTTGAACTGACTGCTCGCTCCACGTTCCTGCATAGGCCACCTAACTGATCAAAAACAGGCAAATCCTAACAAGGTGCTGACAGACGAAGCCACGACCCCGTAAAGGATCAGGTACAAGCTCTTTTGAAAATGTATCGGTAACGTCTCTGTGGCCTCCGAAAGTCACGACCAGAACCGCGAGTCTTGCCTTGCGCCGATGGTCGGCCTCGTATCAAACGCTCGTACCACGTGCAAACTCCCCACTCGATTAAGAAAGAAGGTTCACGAGCACTGTTCAGAAGTTGCATACGGCTGCGGACTGCCGGTGGCGTGAAACGGTGCTGATTGCGTGTTTCTTGCACTAAGGTGACCCCAGCTTAACGTCTTTGTGCTCGATCACAGAGTGATCTTGGAGTTAGTTAACGTACGACAGAGACAACTCATGAGCTAGGAAGTACTGCCGCTATTGTCTATACGTGACGCCTCTCAAGGCACTCTCGACTGGAGTGACTGATCTAGGATTAGATACGGTTAGTGAAACTGTTGACTGGCAGGACACTAAAGACCTTCTGTGGTACATCATCGTCCCTGAGTCGTGCGGCACAGCAGAACGCCGAGTGTATGCGGAATCTGATGTGAAAGTACAGCTTTTGGAGTCCCAGGGTCTCGCAACTGCAGGTCCGTTGACGTCGAACTGCGTTTTTGCAGTTGCACAGACCGCGATCCGGATCGACAGGACATCTCAAATTGACCGTGCTTTGCGTTAGAGGGATCTACGGCAGTCCTGGACAACCAGTCCTGGCACTAAGCGCTAGGGTACCAGCTTTCGCTTATCCGACTAAGACTGACAGTAAAGTTTGAAGAGGTGCCGGCACAAGCCTTCGTATGTGCCAGCACGTAGTCAAAAGAGTGACCGACACCGTTTGTGGGTCATATCGTCCGTAGTGAGTATTGATGGGCGTGGCTCGTCCTGAGAAAATGTCCACAAATTAGGAAATCCACACGGAACGCATGAACCGTGGAAGGAGAACGCCACATGGTCATATGATGTGAAACTGTTCGGTTTAGAGACGTGCCCGCGATCTCCATGCAGGTTGATGCATGCTCCCGGACTGTGGGTGCTCGAATCTCCCGAAAGTGTCTTTATTTTCCTGAACATTATTGTGAAATTCTCCGGGCGGACTGAAACCTTGGCAGAGACATTATTCTGCAGCACCTGTTAGTAACAGTAACAACGATGCCCAGTTTTCCTGTCGCGTGGCGTCCGCAATTACGCTTTCAGCTACAG
Organism: Macroventuria anomochaeta; assembly: GCF_010093625.1. Classification (NCBI taxonomy): domain Eukaryota; kingdom Fungi; phylum Ascomycota; class Dothideomycetes; order Pleosporales; family Didymellaceae; genus Macroventuria; species Macroventuria anomochaeta. The sequence goes on from NW_022985368.1 coordinate 415,142, forward strand.
CTGTGCGGCCCGAAGCATCCACCACGAAGTGACAAATGGACTGGCCGTGGCGTTGCTGAGCTTTAATTCATGGTTTGGTGCCTGAGAAGAAGGCTGAAATCCTAGCGTGCTAGCTCAATACGAAGCAGTCATTTCATACGTGCGATTGCTAATACATGTGGAGAGGCTAAAGGACTGCCCGGTGGTACGTACCGATTTCTACAAAACCCCGTCGGTGAAATTACCTAAAGTGTCGAAGATGAACGGTCCTGTCAAATGAGTGTTGCAATAATGCACGAGGAATCTGGCTATCACAGGCTGCTATCTAGATAGTGTAACGTTCGTGACGTCCGAGACCGCATGATGGTGGTGATCTGCAGTATCTATGATAGTTTCGTACAGCGCATATGAGTTGAAAAGGGTCTGCAGGTGGGTCTGGAGATGCAAACAAGGTCGAGCAAATGTTCCGGTGCTGCACCAGCAGTACTCTGATACTGTTCAACACGGATATCCGGGAAGTAACTGGAGCGGAAACCGGGGAAGGGTCGGGACTGACTCGACCGTTATATCGGGCTAAGAACGACAGTCGAGAGGTTTCTCTCCTTGTTCTTAGACTTTGGACATGCGCCGAGGCGTGTGGTGAAGCAGTTGGCAACAGCCAAGAGGATGTGAACTCAAATGCTTAGACTGACCTGTATCATGCAACTTGGCTTTTGTGATCCTGGATGATTGTGCATACTTGCAAGCCCATTCTGGACAGTCACACTTTAGATCAATAGCTACCATCATAGGCAGCAAATAATCAGTCAGTGAGGCCAGTCGCGATTACCGGTGCCGTATGGATAAAAGGCATCCTCAATCGGGCCGCGTTCGTGATGACCAGAGCTACTGCTGTAGTATGGGAGACTGCTGCAGCTGACATGCAGCAGTAACACTTCGATGGTGGCGTGCCATCGAAGTGATGATTGTGCCCATGTGTAGCAAGACTTGTGCACTGCTAGCATCATTGCTATGCGCTATGGTTGCCAATTACTATAGCGGAGCCGAGGGAGAGACTTGTGCAGTGCTAGCATCGTCACTATGGTTTTCAATTACGATAGCAAAGCCAATGAAAGACACCCGTGGAGTCTAACATGAATTATTTTAAAACAATGTGTCAACGTACCTGTTCACTTAGTCAGAATACTAAGGAATTTTTTAGGAGAAACTTGGAAGAAACTGCGCTTGCAGAGTGCGACGAATGAGAAAGGTCTACAACCTGGAACAGTGGTCTGTCATCGTCCGTGTTGTCGTAGCGTAGGAAGAGGCCGACCGGTCGCAACAGGAAAATGTAGACGAGCAGAACCAACAACGTTGAGAATGGTCTTCTACCCCCAAACGAGTTGCGCTCTTACCAGTCAATAGTCACATATCTATGGATTTTCAGCCTGAGAGCACAGATCATATACATATATGTGTTCGGACCCTATAATTGCTTTGTTAAGCACCAAGGAGCAACGGTACTCCTAGCATTAATAATGCCTGGCAAGTGCAAGTTTTAGGTTGAGTTGCGGCCTCGACTGTGTTAGCACATCCGACCTGTTGGCACGCTCTCCGCCTCCCGAGCATCAAACAGAAATCTATCTCAACGTCCATCTTAACGTCCATCTTATCGATTCAGGTTTGATATCAGTTCTTGTGATACCTGAGGTAGATAAGCGGACCACGTGTAGATTAGGGCTGGTCAAGTTCAGAGGCGGCTGCTGCCACGAGGAAACAGAAGGAGTTGACGCTGGTTCGGGAGGGGCAGGCGAGTAGTCTCGTTAGCCACATTGGGAACTTCTGGACAGCCGGAAAGGGACAAGTTGCTAGATGGGGCGGCGGGGATGACCCTGGAAGCACATCATGACACGACTCGCGAGCCAGCGAGGTTTCCAGTCGATTCAATTTTTCTGGCAACCAAGCTACACATTATAGGTCGACCCTAAGCTACTTTTGATAGCATCATGACGGATCGTCATTGCTCTCTGCGATGTTCCTGTGCCTGAGCGATTGTCAATGATTGCAACTCCATTGTTTCTGTATCGCGATGACGACGATCAAAGCAAGGCGATAGACTGCAGCTCTGCCTTCCCAGCCGTTCAGATCCCGGTCCCTGATCCTCATCGGTCAAGGATGCTAGGATAATTAATCAGCTGATCCTGTGCAGTAGATCTGCTTTGATGATGCAGCTGCAGCTTCAGGGCACAATTCTCCCAGTCGCATTGTCGTCACTCACAGTCCCACGCTAATTCACCTGTCATATGCCGAGCCAGCATGCACGCTGCTGCGTCGTGTGAGTTGGCCTGGAAGTGCTGCTCAGCACAGGCTGGGGCTGAATGAGAACGGAGAACAGACGTGCGGGGCCTGCTGATCATGAACAGATGGCATCTCCCGTCGTCGGATGTGCTTATCGCCGCGGCTGTGCGTTACACCAAGCGTGGTAGCGGCACAGCGAGATGCAATTTCAGCGGTGTCAACGTCGTTCACGGGTCACGTTGTGCTGAAAGCTGCGGGTTTTCGACGAGGTGTGTGATGGCCGTGCATGATTTACGCCCGAGCTTTGAAAAATGGAGCGCGCCGGATGGTACGTGCACGCTAACCGTCTTCAATTTCTTCTCGTTCCAAGGTTGATGAAGGTCGCAATCAAACCACGTTCCAGAGCGCTGAACGTTATCGCTGCCCTATGAACATCACCAACATGCATGATGCTCGGAAGTTAGTTCGACACAAGATGCTGACAACCGCGGGGAAAGCGTATCCGCAGCATAAGAGACAACTGCCAACAACCCAGGAAGCAGACGCGAGCGGGTGAAACATAGCGCATCGTCCCGGCTCCGCGAGTGTTAGCCCTGTCGGCGCTGACCGGCGGCGCATCCTATCGCGCTGAAAACAGGCCGCACTTTGTCCGGGAGCGGAATTACATCCTAGCTCGCCATGCTTGTCGTCTCTTGGCCTTCTCCGCATCGCTTTGCCTTGAGCATCCGAATCCGAACTCAAGCCTTGACGTAGCTACGAGGTGCCACATTGCGGCTACAGGGCAGCTCATCTCCCAGGGTTCGTACACAGTACGATATGCGCTACGTATAGCTGTTCCTGAGTGTACAGCGTTACAGCGTTACAGCCGGAGGGTTTCAGGGGAGTGCCTCATCTGCGGCCGCCGTCCAGGAACGTGAAGCTCACGCTGTTTTCTTAGCCATCAAAAACCGGCTGGCGTGGAGTCATGGTAACTAGCTAGCCGTGCATGGTGCGGTTGTGGAAGTGGAGAGCGCAAAGAAAGCGTCTCTGAGCTGCGTCGATCGTCTCAAGGGCCAGAACCCACGAACGGGCAGACGGGGCTGACGGCGAACATCCCCAGCAGGGCTGCCTCATGTTCAGAATTCTCCCCTTTGCGGCCTAGCAGGGTCTTCAGCAGGGGCGATCGTTACGCTACTTCTCGCCAGCAACTGTCGGCCAGCCCAAGCAGGTAAGGCCCTCCCAAGCCGCCAGAAATATAGCGGTCGTTGTTGCAAAGAAAGCTGCATCTCCGCTTAAGCACCTCACCACTACGTACAGTATTCGTTCACTACTGTCGCATCTCGTACATACCCCCTCACGCTTCACCTGCCATATACATTCTCTTCCTGGCCAGGAAACGTCAAATATCTCCGATCAACCCATCCCAGGCTGTCAAGGCTGAGAGTAGCGTCCTTTCGCGTAGTTACAGGACTATGCCTGCTCGTTGAAGCCGCCTTTGCCGTTGCCACTATTTCCTCCCCTTTTATTATATCGTCAAGGAACCGCCTGCTTTGACAATCGGGTAGCCCTCGTAATTCGCCAACGCAATCATCAAATAGCTCTCCTACCCATTCCCTTGACCACTCTGTGGTACTCCCGCTCCCGCTCTTTTGCCCTGATAATTTTCGGTACGTGCGCTTTCCTACTTCTACATCTGGTAGACTATCCCTCACATTCAGGAGACAACTAACCTCCTCTCCAGCCTCACTTCTCCACGTTGTTCCAAAACAATTGTTTGGATCAGTCGATTGAGCGATTATATCACATCTTATCACATAATTACCCCGTGTGGAGCTTGCCAGCTCTTCCAACTTGTGAGTGCTCGAACTTAATGGACACGAGGTCCTATTTCTAACCAGGGCGAAGCTCTCCTTCCGTTGGTATCGATTCTTCGAATTTGCAACATCCACCGCTTGATTCACTGTCTGATTTCGAGAGCATTTTATCCTCGATGCACCTGGAACCCACCACCATCTAATTGAACATCGACAGGCAAGCTTATCAGCAATCAAGCTTGACTAGCCTATTTCCAGGGTCATTCTACATTTCTATTACTCATGTTGCAAGGAATCCGGGCATCGACTTTAACGATGCCGCCTTTTGGACACAATATGTCCATTGGTGGGGTGTCGAAGGTGGAAAATTATGGTGACAACTGGGCCTGGTCTCAGCAATCCTCCACACATCACCCAACATATACGAGCATGTTCGATCCCTCGATATACGCGAACACGAACTTTGCGCCTCACTTGCAACCACCATCGCGCGTACAACCGCGTCACCATTCGATTGCAACATCTCATGTCATCTCCACCGGCACTGCGACGCCCCCACCACCAAGGCATCAAGTGGCAGGAAACATGGTCAAAGCGCAACCCGCCTTCAAGCCAACATGGACAGGGTTCCTTGACACTACGAAAGATGCCATGACAGTTGTGGAGGCAGCATTGCAGGGGCGCCTGAACCACATTAGCCGTCGACCTCACGACAAAGAACGAGCGGAAATGCTCACCTCAGGAACAGTTCTTGTCTATGAAGAAAACGCGTCCGGTATCAAACGCTGGACTGACGCCGTGCACTGGTCACCGAGCCGAGTCATGAACAACTGTCTGATCTATCGACAATTGACCCGAGCTTTGAAACCTGAAGAGAAGAAGACTGCCCTCAATCCTTCTTGCGGTACGAAGCGCAAGCGCAAGGAGAGCGCCGGGCCCTCAATCACTAAGATCGGTGACAATTGTAACAACTCTGACGATGAGTATGAGAGTCCCTCACTTGAGGGATCATTCCCGGGCGAGGGCGATTCTGCAGGCAAAGTCTATGCCAACTTCGCACAAGATCTTACCCCCGACCAACAACGACGTTTTTGTGGATCTCTTATCGACAGCTACGAATTCAAAGAAGGAGGGTTGATGAAGAAGACTATCTCAGTAAAGTACCAGGGTACCCATCACCATGTCATCTCCTACTACAGTCTGGAAGACGTCGTGAACGGCAAGCTCAAGCGACCATTCCAGGATCCCAGGCTTGAGCATATACAACCGCGACCAGAACTCCTCACTGGCTGGAAGGTTAGCTTGGAGGATGAGGAGAGCAAGGACATGCCGCTCATTGCGGGCTACCCCCAACACCTCCAGCCCAGCCACATGCAACACCATACTATCACGGCCGTGACACAAACTGTTGGCCCACATGGAATCATCCAGACCCATGGCCCACCCCACCTGCAGGTACCGGAGTATTGGCACGGCGGACATGTTCAGCAGTACACATCGAGCCACCAAAGCCCTCAACACTATGCGTCACCTCAGCCAGCCCCACGAAACACAGCCCCAGCACATCCATATCAATATCTTACCCAGCAGCCGCCGACACAACAATATGTTCAGCCTCCCTCACCTCAACCTTACCCATCGCCGCAATCTTCGAATCAGTCATATCCTGCGTCGGCAAACACCTCCCAGCAATATGCCCCACGCCCGCAGCCCAGTCGACACTACTCTATTGATCATCAGCAGCCGACTCTAGGACCTCGTTACCCTCCTCAGGTCGCAGCATCTCACTACGCGGCTTCGCATCATTCCCAGCCTACACCACCACCCTCTGTACCCCAGTATACGGTTCCATCGGCTCTGACCTTCGACGTACAGGTCTCAGTCCCACAGAGCGCGACCTCCACGCAGCTGCCTCCTCCAGGCTCCGTCCAGCAACATGATCCCCAAAGGAGGGCATCTGCTCCTGTGGCCCTTCAACCATATACTCAACCGCAGTACCACCCTGCACCACCTCATCCAGCGGCGTACTACGTCGAAGATGCCAAATACCCACCCAACACCCAGCACGGTTACTAGATTGTAGCATTCTCTTTACAGTCATATATTCCAACATCGCAAATGACTCAGATTGAAACGACAGATACATGTACGAAGGCAATCACGGCGGTCAGTTCTGGTTGCGATACCCCTTGAGCTCTGTTACTGTTCGGCGAAGGCGGCTCCTTGTTACCATCGCATCTTGCTCTCTTCAGCACTTTTTCATTACGCATATTTGGCGCCGGCGGCTATCGCTTTGCTCTTCCCTTAACGACCATTTCCTATCTTTAACAGTTGTTTCTATATCTGTACGTTTCACGCCCTCTTCGCATTATTCATGAAAATCATCTTGACGTTCTGTCCAGCGTGCATCAGCTTGCTTGGCTTAGGCCTTCTTTCGCCTATCTCACCACACGTTATGCCGATACCTTCACTTAACTTATTATTTTGTATAAATATAATATATGTACCTACATTCCCACGATATCATTCCTGCACTAATAAGACGATGCTTGCATACGCATCGCACGTGCGTGGACCTAATGCATCCCCATTCCGCAGTGTTTGAGACTGCAGTCCTGATATCTCCACATCCGTCCGTGTCCTAAATTAGACAATGGTACAGCAGAATACCCCGCAAGAAATCTCCGGTCGGGAGGAATTATCGAGCAGGATTAAAGGTGAAAACAATGGTCTTCGCAGCTGCAGTGAGTGTTTGTACCTTCATCGACGACATCATCGGTGAAGCCAGGGACGTACCCACAATTGCCAGATCCTACGGATCGTGAAGACCCACTAATGCGAGATCATGATCCACTACTCGGCTGTAGTAGCCACACGACTCAAACTGCAAAATTCCACATGGCGGACATCGATCAGAAACAAGTATGGTCAACGAGCCACAATCCGCGCCTATGGTACCCTCTCCGATATTCGTCGCGATGCTAGCGTATATCTGACTCGTCGATTCGCACAAGCCTGCATGCCGTGGGGGCGCGTTCCTCCGACAGAGCTGCATACGAATGCGAAAGAGGATCAACATCTCACACCAGAAGCAGCTCTTGGCCGAGACCAAGCGCCACGATGTTGGAGATCTACTCAGGATTGCAGTGGCAGGGCAACGTACCGTACTATAAATCTCGACCTTTCGTGGGCCAGGAGAAGCTGGAACTACTCGACAGTGTTACGCGCACCGTAACCAATTCGGAGAGTACTGGTGTGTGCTCTGGAATAATTGCGATGGTTCTAATATTTCTGGACAGATCCAGTTCATGAGAGCAACAGTAATCAAAAGGTATTCGCGATGTTGTTGAGCGGGGAGCTTAATACTCGTTCCTGGTGTCCAGTGCTTGGAGGAGCACGACGCATACTCTGGTATCAATAACGCCAGACAACCACCTCCTCCCAAGGCGTAGATGACCTGTTTCAAGAATTCCAAGTTCTGATTGTGTCCTGACATAACTAGGTACTTCCTGTATCTTTACGGGCATGGCAGTGACGGCCAAATCTGATACACAACTGACATATTGCTCAATCAGGAATGCCATCTTGGCCTTGAAGAAGAACCGCGCTTGATCGAAAGTTTCCTCAGCCCTTTCGGTTTCTGTTCCTCAGGATTTGCTGCGAAATCCTTCAAACTTACTCCATCCTCTTCCATCAACCCTTCTGTCTTAGAGTCCTTCTTCGCCTTCCCCTTGGATGCACTACCGGTTGCGACTTCGTTGCCAGGAGTAGCAGCTTCACCCACTGTCGAAGTGGTCTCTTGTGCCGCATCATACTTGAACGGATCACCCTCGGTCGAAGCAGATTCGTTATCTTCCTGCGCGGCCTCAAGGTTGTGCTCGTTGAAGTTTCGCAGGGCTTTAACGAACATGCTGTGAGCGACAGTGTACTGCGCTGGCTGTTCTTCATCGATTTGCGCAGGGGACTCAGTCAGAATGGGTGGTGACGGTGAGCTCTCCTTGCTAGCATTGAGCTTGCCAGTTTCTGCCTGCCTTGTTGTGTCGGGCAATTTTTGTCGCTGCTGCCGTTCCCAAATATTCCGCTCGGCTCTCTCGATTGGACTCTCGTCCGCAACAATATTGTCTTCCTGCTTCTCTTCTTCGACATCTTCTTCCTCCTCATCATCAGAATCTGCTCCCTTATGGAGACCGAGAGTTCCATATCTGATAGGATGGCTTCCAGTATCGGCATAACTCTTCTTTCGATCCTGGCATCTCTTGTTGTTGTATCGGTTAACACTATAACCGTTCTTCGCAGAGCCTATTCGGGCTTTCAAAGACTCTTGGATCTTTTCCAGCCGTACGAGATCTCGCTCCAGCTCCCACGCTTCCGCTGCGGCCTTAGAGGCAGTCCTCTTCTCAGCAACGCTCAAGCGCTGGAGAGAATCAGCTGCGCTTATTGCGTTCTCCATTGCTTGCTTGTTTTGGCGGAATACGTGGGCTCGTTGCAAGAATGTCGGGTCATCTATCGCCGCGTCCAGTATCGCGTCGGCATCAGTGCTTTTCAACAGAACTTTGGTGGCACATAGGTGTTCCTTTCGATCCTTGAACTCATGCTTCGACCCGTTCATGAAGTTGAGTATGTCTGCTTTGGGCAGGGCTTTTTTCAACGTTCCGACCTTCGATGGCGCGGACATCTCTTGAGCAGATTTGGCTGCCTCATAACCCCATGCTGAGACGTTCAGCAAGTCATCGAAGTTCGACTCACCCAACACCCGAGGCGAAATCGGTCCCCCCGCGGATGGCAACGGTTGCAGCCATGGAATCGTATGCGCCAACCTAGCAATCCGCTTTTCCTTCTCTTCCCCACTGATCGTCACATCTCCCTTCACAACTTCAATCGCACGGCAGGTAAGGCAGCTCTTATGCTGCACCTCAACGACCTTACTCAACCGCTCTTCAGCACCACTACTATAATCTCGCCACAACAGCTTCTCAGGCGGTACGTAGAACCGCCCCGCGTCGAGAGCTCCCGCTGTGTCGCGCTTGGAAACCCACTCGCGCCATTGCGCTTCAGACGCCTCCCATTCTGCGTCTGAGACGTGGTAGAGTTCCTTCAGCTCCCTCCAAGCAGTATCTTCTTCCACTCGCTCTTCGGTTTTGAGGGCGGCTTCGGCTGGAAATAGTAATATCAGTTCTGTTCTTGTGAGGTAATGGGGGGGGGGTACCTTGTTCCGAATCTGGAGTCGAGTCTGGGATGCGCCATTTGGTGATTGTGCGTGTTTGACCACGCACTTCGAAAGGATCTGCCTCATCAATTGGAGGTGCGGGCGTCGTTTCAGTAGCGACTACCTCTTTGGGGGCTTGGTGGTGGATGTCCATTGTCAACGACGAAGCGCGCAAAAATTGAGAAGAGGCAAGGATGACAAACTCACAGCGGCTCCGTTAATAGTTTTGTAGACGTTCGTGGTCTGGGTCCGCGGCGCATTTCGATATAGGTTGTTTGGGTACGTGAGGGGGCTGAAGAGAGGGCGCCCTATCATCATCAACAAGGGTTCACGTGGAATACGTTGCATGCCCTCAGAACATCAAAAGGACACAAGAGCCCCGCGGAGCTTCCTAAACGGCATGAAGTTTTCAAGAGAGAAGGTGATTCGGAGGATCTTTGTATTGAAGTATACGGCCCAAATCCCGTGCTGACTGAACCACGTCAGCTGCCATCGAAACGTCTACACTGTGTCCACCCGCGTCGAACAAAAAGCTCTCGAGTATGCTGGATGAATTCAATGCCTCGTTATATATTACGTAACACAGCAGAACCTATTTTGGAGGCATTCAAACTTCACCCCTTCTCCACCAGCAACCAATGGCTAGTCCTCAGGGCTTCAATACCCCTTGCCAAACGTTACGTCTCCTCGTCAGACTCACCCTCAGCGTCTACATAATCCTCCGTTTCAGCGTCATCATCTGAATCACTATCTTCACGCTCTTCGCCAGCTATCACCATGTAATCCTCGACCGCTTCTTGGGACTCTGGAATGTCTGTCATGCCATAAGGCACCCAGTCATCTATCGCCTCATCTTGCGACGGAGCTTCGACTTCGGGGGCACGGCTGACAAGCTCAGTGGTGCCAGAAGGGGGAGTCGAGATGCGAGATGGAGACCTGGAGGTAGTCACACCCTCTTGCGGCGACGCGATATCGGTCGAAGACGGAGCGGGGAGGGCGTCGGTTGTGGACGATGAGGAGGTTGGGTCGGGATAAGGAGGGCTGGAGGCAATTGCTCAAGTATGTGAAAGGAGAGCCAGACACCGGGACTGAAGATTTCAACCTCATGTCCTGATACTGACTTGCGTTGAAGCCTTGCGCAAGCACTGGCGCACTACCTTCTGCAGGCTAGCAGACTGAGAGGTAGATAAGGAAGCCTGGAGGCCTTTATAGGATGGATCGCTTGTAGAGGTGACAGCATCATCAACGTTGTTGGCCCCAGCGTCCAAAGACCTATCGTTCCTAGTGATGCCTGTGGCAGCTTGGAGGTCGTCGATGTCGTCTTCGCAATTCGCCATACGGCGGAAGATCTCACCCAGAGCGTTTGACTCCTTCTTCACCGCTTTGTTGAGTTGCCTCACGAACTTCAAATCCTCTTCCACGTTGTTTTCAAGCTCATCGAGCTTTTCAAGCTTGTCCGAGGTGCCTGTCACCGCATCTGAGATCCCGTTTACCTTACGTTCAAGGTGCTCAACCATGCTTTCACAGGCCTCCAGCCTCTTGGTAAGAGCAGTGTTATCGATGAATGTGCTTTTTAGTTTCTCAGGGTGCTTGTTTTGACGGTCGTCGTTATCTTTGAGGGCTTTGGTACGGTCATCGAGCGCGCTAAACTGGCCGGATATATTGATCAGCTCAGCAACCGCAGTCTCGATGTTCTCGATCTTGCCTTCTAGGGCTGATGTAGTGCTGTGGTTCGATTACCCTCCCGTATGGTAGCCTTCGTGCTCGCCAATCCTATTCTGGAGGTCCATGTTGGTTTCGAACAGCGTATTGACGGTCGTTTCGACGCTACTCAGCTTCACGAGCTGGGTATCATGCTCATTGAGCTTGCCTTCTATTACGGGAAGGGTGCGCTTAGTGGCCTCCGAATTTCCATTAGGATCAGTGAAGGTCTTGATATTGGCTTTCAATCCGCTGAGGTCAGCTGAGAGCTCGGTGAAATTTTTGTCGACTTCGTCCTGCAATTTGGTCAAGGGTGCGTTGCGTGTGCTCGTGAGTGTTGTGATGGTGCTTGCTTACTCATTGCAGATTCGAGTCGCTCAATGTGGTGCTCCATCTTGGTCTGCAGTCCGTCGACTACAGTTGAGGTTTTCGCGAGTTTTTGGAGAAGTGCATCCTGGTTAAGAGATCTGTCATGTAGGTCTTCCAGACGCTCGTGATCGGCGTGGTTGGACAGAAGCACAAGCTTGCGGACCCTGACCTGATCGGCTTTCTCAATTGTTTCTTGGATTTCAGGGCGAATGACGCTGGTGATGTTCTCTAGAGTCTGTGGAAGCTCGTCTGGTACCTGTCGTCGGAGCTTGTTCAATTGATCCTGAAGAGACGCCACCATTCTTTCGTTCGTGGCATTCTCCTCTTTGACAATGAAAAGCTCATCTTTGACAGTAGACAGCTCGCCTCTGTACGACTTGGTGACCTTGATGACTTTATCATACACACATCTCGCACTGATCAGACAAGCTTTCTGAATCTTTGCCTCGATGGTTCGATGGAGGGCATGATTAGGATCTTCGAGGGCTTGGGCAAGGATATTTGTACATGAGTCAGTTATATACCTAATTTGAACGGACTGTATTGCTCACGTTCGGTACTGTGAGTCGATCGATAGTACTCGTGAACCTTGGTAATCTCCATTGCAATGAACTGATGGGCCGATTGACACGGGTCTGCAAGGGCTTGGGCAACGGCGTCTACACAATGATCAGCCACATACCCACATTCACTCTCATTGTACCTCCCACCTTCGACTTTCTGACTGAACTGATAGCTCATAAAATGGTAGAAGACGTAAAGAGCAACGAAGTAGGGTAGCATAGCCCAACAAAGCTCAGCACCTTCGTGGAATAACCATACCAGCCAGTGGTACTATGGAGGTAGGAGCATCATGAACAGCACCTCGAAGATAGTCGGAGATTGGGCCCCGTGGGTAGTAGTTCATGGTGGCTCAAGGTGGGGCGGCTGTGAGAAGCCGCACGGCAGTCAAAACTGGTGTTGAGTGCGCTGGTAGTGCTGGAGAAGTTAAAGCGCGGAGTGTACTCTGACGGAGTGGAGGCGTTCGAAGTCGCGAAAGGCGTGGTAGTTGACAGAGGCGATGTGCAGCTGCAGAGTGGAGTGGAAGAGAGTGTGCGCCTTGTTAAAAAGTAAAAAGATCCTTGTTGTGCGGGTGGGAAAGACAAATGGAAGGCGCGATTACTTGGTAGCAGGCTGGATTCGACGGTGAAGGAAGGACAGCATCAGCTGGCATGTGACGGTAAGAAAAGGCATTTTCACCTACGATCTGAGGTTTGCACAAGATCCAGATTACTTTCATGACCGCACAATAGAACGGGCGAGGATTCCTTCATGAGCGCATGTGCAAATGTCAAGCCAACCAGGATGCAGTCTCAAGTGTACAGCCAACGAATGCTTGATAGCGCCTCGATGATTGTCAAGCCCAGCTGTGATAAAGATGTCTCTCTACTGGACGCGTGAAAACCCTCTGTCGCGAGCACTGGTGTAGTTACTTCACGCAGCGGAAGGTCTGCATTTGTACCTTGTGTTACAGTTGTGATGACTCTTGCACTGGACACCTTCAAGGGAGAGTTCGCGTCGATGACATGTAAAGGAGAGCGGAGCATCGGACAGACGGACGAAGAGATGTACGAGAATTTTTTTCTAAGGGTAAGAAAATCTTGGTGTATACCTTACAAAGACCTGAACGCCACGCTATGCTTGCTCCAATCAAGATCAAAATACCGTCTACGCAGGCTTTGCTCCGTAGGTTGGCAGTTCAGGGCCCCAAAAAGTATCAGAGTCCTTCTGGAAGTTCTCTCGGTCCATTTTCCGGCGCTTTGCCTTGTGCACGTCCAGATCTGAACCTTGCACCGCGTCGCGTTTTTGCGCCTGGTTCAGCTTGACGAGATCCAACTTGTCAGGATCTTGACAGAGTTTGAGCTTCTTGATGAGTCTCTTAACCTCAGCTCTGTGCTCAGCGTCCATTCTCGCCTGCTCGTCTGCCGGAAGGTGGAGCTTTTGGTGCGATCGATGTGAAGACAGGATCAGGGCGCATTCGCGAAGGGCGACGATAACTTTTTCGTACACTGGCGAAGTAGAAGGCATCTTGACCGAGAGGTAGAAGAGCACGAGCGGCTCATCAGCCAAGAGTAACGCTGCAAGCCAGATCTGGGATGGTGTGTAAAGGAAGTAGACATCTGTAAGGGCGGCGGTCTTCTTCAATGTCTGAGCCGCAGGGGAATATGACTCGCGCATGATGCGATCCGCAAGCTGCTGAGAGGTTGCCTTTGCTGCCAGACCGCCAGTCTTACGTGGCAATTGATGTATTGCGGTACTCAAGTCTGCAGCGGTCTTGTGGATGCTGTGATTCGGTCCTTCGTACTTCCCATTTGCTATGCTCATCATGTCGAGCACTCCACCTTTGAGCGCTCTGAATGGGTGCTTGACATCGAAGTTGAAGCGCAGTGCCTGCACAATGAGATACTCGGGTGCCAGTATCTGCTCTGGGGTGACCTTCGTCTTCTCCGAGGAGATGTTTGTTGCAAAGTGATCCAAGCTCTGGTGTTCGCTCTCAGATTTACCAGCAAGAAACATGGCTGTCCGGCTAATGTTCTGGGCGTGGTAGGTCATGGGCGAGTTGTACAGATAAAAGCGACGCAGGAACTGTACACATGTTGCGATAACGTTGTCACTGAATTTACAGTGTGCGCCTAAGGCCATAGTTCGCTCGCAGAACTCCTCCACAAACGTCATCTCTTCAGTGACTGTCAAGCAGTCCACCTCTTTGTCTGATGTTACCGCATTGGGCGTGTTCGCTCCGCTACCATCGATGCCCGAATTCCCGCTTGTGCTGTCGAGTTCTGCTGCTTGGACGCGCTGGGCGCGTTGTCGCGCAACATTGAGCTTGACGCGCTCGGTGGCTTGGAGGTTTGTTTTTGCGCGTTGGGCGGCGAGTTGCTCGGCGGTGAAAGACCACTGGCGGAACTGCGTCGAGGTGCGGTATAGATCGTCTTCGTTGAGCTTCATTGTGTGTCGAGGCGCGGCGAGCGGGTGCTGAAGCTGTCGTTGTCGCTTTCGCCTTATGATGATGAAGCTCGAAAGCCGGCCGAGGTGACAACTTTAGCCGAGTGGCGTGGGTTGCGGCTTCCCTGTGAACATGAGTTCTCCCAGCTTCCTCACCCTAGCTTTCTAGCTGTGCACATAGCTGCATGTTCACCATCGAGAACGAGGCTATCCAAAGCTTGACCATATCGTCGGTCCTTCTGAGCACTATCAGAGAGTCCAGGAGCCAGGTACAAACACCAGACATGTCTCGGTATGCACCTCGAGAGGTCCCCGTCCAATCACCACACGTCACCGCTCAGGTGTATCGACCTCAATCTTGCTCAACTGACCGAAACAGGACAGCATTGGGATGCTGGCCTTGAGACAAAAGCTCATAAATACCGATCACTCGCCCTTCATTGACCTTTCATCATGATCTGTCGTTTCCTTTCTCCAGTTTCGAACATGACCTCACGCTCGTTGAACATATTCTCACCGTCGTTCTACCGCCAGTCCTCGAAGCACTGCTGCTATTCGATCCTACTCAGTTATACAATGTCGAGTACGAGTGTGTCCTAGGCGATAATTGACAACCTTCCTCACAGCGTTATTCGAACTCATCCGCCTCGCAACATACCACCAAATATCTCAATACCAAGGGCAATTCTCCGCGATCTACGCTCCGCTATCTATGTACTGAGTCACGGTTCCTCCGAGATAAGAGCCGAGGTCTGTTGTGCCGCTGTTGCAATGCATGCTTGCTCCGCTCTGGAACTCCTTGCCAATCCTATCCCGGCTTCAAACGGCACAATTGAAGAGCTCATAGTTCTTTTGCCACCACAACACCACGTTCTGGGGGTAAACACTGCAGTATGCAGCTTCCAGTATCCTTGAAGCTGCCTTGTCTGTCAAAGATATCCGCGGTCTTTTCGCGGTGGCTGAGGGTGCAACCCTACGACCTCTTGGCACCTTCCCAAAGAAGCATAGTGCCCTATTTCCGCTGACGGTCCGTTCAGAAGCTGTTCTACTGGTCCGCCTCGTTACTCCACATGGTGAACGACTGCAGCTTATCGATTTTGAGCTCTAGCTGCTGTCAAATGTCCGGGTTGTAATCAAGCCAAGGATGGTTCTGACTGAGGAGCAAATCAGCGGGCACTTCCCACCTTCCACCAAGACTTCCCCAAGAAGTGCCCAGCTCGCCAGTGCATGCCAACGACAACGTTAATGCTTCTACACGGGTCTTGGTAACGAACATTGGGGTTCGGCAGTAATCTGCGATAGGAAGGTACACGGGGTTACACAGTGAGCGCCAATCTATGGCGTTTCGCACGCGATCAGATGCTGAGTGACAGAATGCTTCCGGGTTGGCCTATGTCGATAGCACGAGGATATAAGATGGGAGAACCTGCACCCGGGTTCTTGGATCATCTCCATCTGCCAACTGTCAAATTGCAGTCGAAATCACAAAGATGAAGTGGACTACCATTGCAACCGCTCTTGCAGCCATGCCTCTGGCATCGGCTGCCGGATACTCTAAGGAGCAGTACCGCTCTGGTGAAGTCATGGAGAAGATGATGGCGGCAAAGGAGGTGCGATATCACACTCTGTTAAATGAATAGCTGCTAATTGAGTCAAAGGGTGCTTGGGCTAAGCAGCGCGCCGCTGGTGCTTACGACAACAAGAAGTGGAAGGATTTCCACAAGAAGCGCGTCAACAAGAATCGCATCGAGTGCGAAAACGGCCGCGTTGAGGCAGTCAAGGGTGACGCCGACCAGACCTACAAGTGCAAGAACATCGTAAGTTTATGCAGTTGAGGTTCGAAATTGCAAGGTGCTAACGCCACCATGGGACTTGTACGATTTCAAGACACACGAGGAACTTGGTAATCCCCCTCCCGTCTCTGAGGGATCTGGTTCGTGGGGATGGACGCACAAGGGCCGTGAGTTCATTGCCATTGGTCAGACCAATGGCACTGCATTTGCGGAGGTCACCTCCAAGGGCGAGCTTGAGTACCTTGGCCGCCTCCCAGCCCAGGCCTCGCCTGTCATCTGGCACGAGATGAAGAGTCTGGGTGATTACCTCTTCGTTGGTTCTGAGGGTGCAGGTCACGGAGTACAGATCTTCGATTTCAAGAAGCTCCTCAAGCTCAGCCCCAAGGAACCAAAGGTCTTTGACCCAGCAACAGACCTCACTGCTTGGTTCAACGACCTCACTGAGGGCGCTGGTATTGCCGGCCGTTCCCACAACGTCGTCACCAACGAGGAGAAGGGCTACGCTGTAGCTGTCGGTTCAGGTGGACGTGCTGGCCGTAACGACACATGTGCTGGAGGTCTCATCTTCATCAACGTCGACGACATCACCAAGCCTTACAAGGAGGGCTGCGCGCCCCAGGACGGTTATGTCCACGACGCTCAGTGCATTGTGTACCGCGGACCCCACAAGAAGTACTACGGCCGCGACATCTGCTACGGCTACAACGAGGACACATTGACCATTTACGACGTCACCAACAAGAAGGGCTTCAACGCCTCGACCGTAATTTCGCGTACCCCCTACAAGGGCGCTTCCTACACTCACCAGGGCTGGGTCCTCGACCCCTACTGGCAGACTCACCTCGTCATGGACGATGAGCTCGACGAGGGTGAGATCGAAGGCGGTATCGACACCGACCCAGAGTCTGTTGCTAAGGACGGATACCCTGCGACCTACATCTGGGACATCACCAACCTCGAGGCTCCCAAGAACACCGGCTACTACAAGTCTACCACGCGCGCCGTCGACCACAACCAGTTTGTGCACGACGGCCTTGCGTACCAGTCCAACTACCAGGCCGGTCTGCGCATTCTCGATGTCAGCTCTATCCCTCGCCACCCTGACGGCTCCCGTGTTGAAGAGATTGCTTACTTTGACGTTTTCCCTGGTGACGATGCTGTTGCCGGTGGTGGTCAGGCGCTCTGGGATGCTGGTACATGGTCACACTACACTTTCCCAAGTGGCTACACCGTGATCAACACTATTGATCGTGGTGCATTTGTTGTTAAGCCTAAGTTTGGTCGTGGAAAGGGCAAGTACTTCGGCCAGTACTAAGCCTACGATTTACAAGAAATGAAAAGTACCAAAGTAACTCATAATGATATTGTAAGATGCATTGAGCATCGCGAGTAATATCTCCAACCATCTCCACAAGTGAAGATATAATGCAGAAATAGGAGTACTGAAATCAAAGGCATTTCGAACTTCAGATGCCACCAGGCTCGGTCCGGTGTTCCGAAGCCAAAGTCGTGAACGTTCGGCGTGCTCACTAAAGATTTCCACCTTCATGACTTGTCTACAGACTTGGCTCACATGGTTCCAATACATATACAAGCAATTGCGGATGCATTGCTCGTATAACAAGCCAGGGACGTGTTACAGAACACAAGATTGATGTTGTGCTGCATGCCGATCAGAGGAGAATAGTGAGAAACAGGCAACTTACTCCGCGCTTTGAGAGTTGTTAGATGTAGAACCTACAAACCCGTATTCAACGTTCTGTGGTCTACACCAAGACTGGTATGCATTTCGTGCGGTGCTCCATACGACCAAGTCATTTCCAAGCAACGTCCACTTTTTTTTTTTTTTTGCAAAAAAGATACTGTATTGTAGGCGGTAAATACAAAATCAAAAGACAGTACATCGACAAACGCACGAACGTATCCCCACAGTTCACCAATCGTTCATCTTGATGCCCGCTCTGCATACTTCTCACCACGATCATGTTCCTGACCAACCGGCTAAAAATAGCTCGCACAGCGGCGCCATCCCGTTCCCCGTTGACGCAATTAGCATCGGAGATGTACATCGCCACTTCCTTAAAGCGCAACACCTCCACCACAGCACAACATTCTGTTGGCCTACTCGACCTGCGCGGTCGTGGCATCGCACTCGCACTCGTTCGTTCCTGCAAATCAAGTCTTCAACCTTGAGCAGATCTCCAATGCTCTCAAAATAACCATGCAACCTTGACAGAATACGAGAGGTTGCAATGTAGGCAGTAAGGAGGACTTCAAGGCGAGGATATGGATGGTGAAGATAGTCATGCCATGACAGCACGACGGCCAAAGTACGTATTTTCTGAATAGAGGAGTGGGATGGTTGGGGGTATGTTTGTTAACGATATGAAGCTGTGAGCCTGAGCCAGGTTGTCGAGAAGCCTACCCCCAACACTACTGTTTTCGGCAGCGCGCCGCTGAAGAGTGATACTGTTGAGGTTACTGAGGCTACTGCTAAAGTGCACGATGCCCAGTTGAATGTTGGAAAAGCATAATCATAACATAATGTTTGACCACTCAATTGGATTCTTCTGTTGTGAACAAAGTCATGAAACATGTCTGAGTACAGTACATGTGTGAACAATACCGGACGCCGCCGCCGATGATGGTGTATAATCTGAATGACAAACGCCTGTGCATCCAAGCCTCTTCTTGTCACTAAGGTCTTCTTCGCTCTTGCTTGCCGCCTCACGCCTCGCCGAACAGTCGCGCAGTGATGTCGCCCATGTACGCTTCCTCCAATTCATAGTCCTCACCCCCCATCTTGTCGATACCAACGTACTCGAATGCGCCAACCACCGCTTCGACGTCGAACCCCATGGCGACAAATCGGTCGACGAGGTCTTTGTTGTATCCGTGGTACCTGATCCTGTATTAGCAAATCACGAAGAGAGACCCAAAAGTACAGGGCACGTACGCTGCCAGCTTGACCTTCTCTTCATTGTGTTTGGCCTCCTGGCGTTTCTTTGTGATCGACTCTGCTGTAGCACCACCGCTGCCTTCAGCCATCTCCTTCTTGGGGGCGCCGGCGTACTTGACCGCCCACTCGCGGGCCTTGTGCTCGAACTCAGCGGGGTTGCGGATCAGCATGCTGGCAACCTCTGCGTCTTGTGGGTCTTTCGGTTCGGGGGTGGAGAGGAGGGACTGGAGGGAGATAAGGGCGGATTTGATCGTCAGGACTGGCGACCATTGTGACGATAATGTGTCCAAGCAGATGGCGCCCTGTCTAATCAGCATCCTCCCGTTTGTATGGATTTGGAGGACTCACTGTCTGCGAGCTGACATTGGGGTGCCATATCTTGGTCTCGAACTTCATGTTCGGTGGTCGAAATGGATACTCGCTAGGGATCTTGATGTCGACATGGTATGTGGCACCCTCGTACGGTGTGTCTGGCGGTCCAAAGAACTGGCCGTGAAGATGTGTAAGATCATCGCCGTTCCCTGCAGGCTCTACTAGGATCTGCGAGAGCTTATCGTTTTTGATGTCGGCGATCTCTTTGGCGATACGCCTGGCACGATTGGAGGCCATTGTGGGAGTAAGATACGGTCGAAATGTGAGGGTGTGGAGAAGAGGGGAGAGGGGAGGGAGCTGAGTTCGGTAATGGGCAGGCAGCGAGCGGTGCTAGCTCTGTGCAGAAGGTCAGCCTGAGGCTCAAAAGGCAGCAGCTGCCAGGTGGGGCAGGCCAGTACGTCACGGCAAGTGTATGGTCATACAGGCTCCTTTCTCGAGGTTGCCGCAGAATCGACTTACGCTGGTTGCAGTGGTCGCGTGAAGGAGTGTGGTGGCTATCAAGAGTACCTCAGAGCCGCCGACGTGGGGGAGCTGGAGGTGATTTAGAGCGGGGCCGAGCACGACTGCTGTTTCTCACGTGGTTATGGGGTGTGGATGGAGGGGAGTCAGAGAGGAGGAGCAGCAGTGGTATGTATATTCAATGGTATATAAAGGGCATGCGTGCATTTGACGTGTCTGTTGTTCTATGGCGAGTGAGGCGGGCGCCGTGAGAGGTGAAGCAGTGGCGTCAGAGCTTGGCAAGTTGACCGAGCTCCGACTGGCGTGAATCAGCTCGATGCGGCCAGCATCAACATTACAAACACCATCACCGCCTCACCACCACCGTCACCTGCAGCAGTGCCTGCACCCTCCGAACACTTTCCCGACACCTCACACAAGACCTTCGACAGCAGAGCCGCCTACGTGATCGCGTGGCATGGTACGCTCGCCCCCATGTGAAACGCGGCGGCGTGTATACTGACAATATCCAGGGTAACCAGCAGTCTAGCGCTGGAGGCGGAGGCCCTCCCGGCGACGATAAGAGCAAGAAGGACAAGGTACGTTCTTTTGATACACAGATCACTGCTGTCCGCATTCCTACATCTGCCTCGCCGCCCACCGTCGGTCTATGATACTTACGTTTGCCCGCAGAAGGAGAAGCCAAAGTACGAGCCGCCACCACAGCCCACCACCCGCATCGGCAGGAAGAAGAAGAAGGCTGCCGGTCCAAGCGCCGCCGCGAAGCTCCCCACCATCTACCCCACGGCACGATGCAAACTACGGTACCTGCGCATGCAGCGCATCCATGACCATCTGCTGCTAGAGGAGGAGTACGTCGAGAATCAGGAGCGGATCCGCAAGGCAAAGGCCGTCAAGGAGGGAGCAGCGCCCGTGAACGTCAACGCCGATCCGGAAGCCGCCGACCGAAATGCCGATGAGAGGTCGCGGGTTGACGACATGCGAGGCAGCCCCATGGGTGTTGGTAACCTCGAGGAACTTATCGACGACGACCACGCCATCGTTTCGAGCGCGACCGGCCCCGAGTACTACGTCTCGATTATGTCCTTCGTCGACAAAGACCTCCTCGAGCCTGGCGCCAGCATTCTGCTGCATCACAAGTCGGTGTCTGTCGTTGGTGTGCTTACAGATGACGCGGATCCGCTGGTGTCGGTCATGAAGTTGGACAAGGCGCCCACAGAATCATATGCAGATATCGGTGGTCTGGAGCAGCAGATCCAGGAGGTACGAGAGGCTGTAGAGCTTCCTCTGTTACATCCTGAGCTGTACGAGGAGATGGGTATCAAGCCACCGAAGGGTGTCATCCTGTACGGCGCGCCTGGTACCGGAAAGACGCTGTTGGCAAAGGCCGTCGCAAACCAGACCAGTGCCACTTTCCTGCGTATCGTAGGAAGTGAGCTGATTCAGAAGTACCTCGGTGACGGGCCTAGGCTTGTGCGACAGCTGTTCCAGACTGCTGCTGAGAATGCGCCTTCTATCGTCTTCATCGACGAGATCGATGCCATCGGTACCAAGCGTTACGATTCGACATCAGGCGGTGAGCGTGAAATTCAGCGAACTATGCTGGAGCTGCTCAACCAACTTGACGGCTTCGACGACCGTGGTGATGTCAAGGTCATCATGGCTACCAACAAGATCGACACTCTCGATCCCGCCTTGATCCGTCCTGGTCGTATTGACCGAAAGATTCTCTTCGAGAACCCGGACCGTAAGTCTTTGCAACTAGAAAACTTTGAATGTACACTAACAGATGGTAGAACACACAAAGAAGAAGATCTTTACCCTGCACACCTCCAAGATGTCTCTCAACGAGGATGTCGACCTTGACGAGTTCATCAACCAAAAGGATGACCTGTCCGGTGCTGATATCAAGGCCATCTGCTCTGAAGCTGGCTTGTTGGCCCTTCGCGAACGCAGGATGCGGGTACAGATGGATGACTTCCGCAGCGCCAGAGAGCGTGTGCTGAAGACGAAGAGCGAGGGAGAGCCCGAGGGGCTGTACTTGTAGGCGTAACAAGAGGATGTATTGGACACGACATGACTTCAAGACTCAAGACCTCATTGATGTGTATCAGTACGCACAGATAGGCGCTTTGCGCGGTAGACTAATGCTCACCAAGTCAAGCCGTCTCATGTTCGAAGCAATCTCCCACAGGTAACTCTGTACCGGACGTGGCTTCTTGTAGGTTCGCCCCGGCTGTGCTCTCCTCCTACATCACCGTGATCAACAAGTCCCCCTCTCAACCATTATTTCTCATTGAAACATTGATATAGACGAAACCTCATCGTAGAGACCATTAGCACCCTGAGTTGCGCCGAAGATAGCGACGTCCTCATTACCAACGTTAGTACGTTAGGCCTCACCTGGAAGGTATTCAGCACTAAGATTACTACAAGCTCTGTTGCGGCGTCACCATGGATTCAAAATGCCAGCGCACAACTTCGAAGCCTGCTCACCTTTACTTTGATCACTGCGCTGGTCTCCCGGACGTGACAGGTGAGAGAGTTTCGCTACGCCTCCTGCAACTTAGGCATATATAGCAGCTCATCTCCGCGTCCATCACCTCTCCTACCTCCTCCACAACCTTGTCAACCTTGTCAACCTTGCTAATCGTAGACTCGACCAACCTGCTCGGACTCCACCCATATTTACGCTTGACACGATCGCCCTCACGATGATCCCGGGAGACATTGGCGATGTTCCAACGCTGGCTTGTCTCAACAAGCCGCAGAAGCGAGCGCTGATCTTGCGCGACCAGCTTCGATACCTCGAACCAGCTCACCTAGACACCTTCCTTAACGGCGTCACCGCAGATGAGCCACCCACGTACAAGAACGTCAGCGGTACAGTATATCCTCCGCTTGCGCAGGTTACCATCAAGGAGGATGCTACCCGTTTCGACCTTGGCAATGTCCAGTTTCCAGAAGAAGGTGGAGCAACATACCGGGCTTATCTGACGGTGGAAGACGAGCGTTTTGAGATGCGGACTGAGGACGCATTACCGAAGGATGATGCTGAGCTGGGGTCGGTGGGCATCCATCGTTTCGTCGCAGAGAACATGTTCCCACTCTTCAAGGCGAAGTACAAGACCATACACGCAAGGATGGAGAAGATCAACGAGGCGAGACGTGTTGCGTACAACATGCTCGATCATCCACCAGCGAAGTTCGAAGAAGGAGAGGTATGTCCAGTGCGTAGAGGTGCTTTGTTTCCTAGATACACCCTCGTCTACGGTTTTACGATTCACCGTTTCGAGGTACTTCCTGACATTGCCTCAGACACTTGCCAGGCTACAGGCGGCAAAGTCTAAGGCCAACGAAGACTCCTCTCGAGGTAAGTTTACATTTCCATCATAGGCATGGCAACATCCAACGCACTGTAGATGGAAGCTCCCGCAAGCGCAAAGAGATCACGAAGCACATATCGAATAAACGTCAACGTGTCGGCCTAGAGACGATCCCCAATAACGTCAAGAGTGAGACATTCAACACCATACCTGCGCAGATCAAAGTGGATCTTTTCAACAACATCGTCAAGACCGCTTTTCCCAACTTCGACAATTTGATCGTTGCGTCCTGGAACGTTGTCTCGGTATACGCCAACGTTGGCAGTGACTTCCCGGAACTCCACAAAGCTGTCGTTGAGCTCAAAGGCGCACTCGAAGAGTTCGAGAGTGCTTACGCTCCACCTCGCACCAAGAGTGGAAAGGGTAGGAAGGAAGCCACGGCCAGTCAGCATAGCGGCGTGAGCGGAAGTCGCACGGCCACGCCGGTGCCTGCGACGGTCAAAGAAGCCAGGAGTACGCCGGTGCCAGCAGCTCGATCGAACGTGGCTGCAGCGACCCAGGCACAAGAGGACAACAGTGTCATAGATCAACGCTACGAAGAGGACGAAGACGATTCCCAGCACCAGATGCCACCTCCTCATATCCTACAAGCGAGTCAACAGCACCAAGACGAAGGCGTCAAGGAAGACGAGCGCCAGCCAGAACCTCCCGCGATTAGCACTCGCGCTCAATCAGTCCCTCGCCATATGCCCGAAAGCAACCTGACGACCTCCAGGCCAACGCGAAACTCGACCCCATCCTCGCCAAATGAACACCACCTACAAACACCCCGCGAGCGCCTGCGCAAGATCCGCAACCGCTCCGCTGACTCGCATAGCACACCAGGAACATACGAACACCTCCAAGCCCCTGGTTCCGAGCTCATGCGCAAGCGCCAGGAGTACACGGCTTCGCTCAGCAAGGCGAATCGCAACAGCACTGGAGCTGCGCTGGGCCACCATACGCAGGAAGAGGATGAGGATGAGCAGTACGAAAATGAACGCGATCAGTATGGTAGTAGGGAGTGGCAGCGCAGGCCGAGTTCCGGAAGTGGAAACGGTCAGATGCAGCTAGCGTTCTTGGGCAATTCGGTGCTCGGTGCGAAGAAGCCTATGGGTTCCGCGCCTGTGGCTCCTATGCTGCATATGAGGAAGGATGGGGGTGGAGCGAATGGGGGAAATGGGGCTGGGAGGCGTGGGTACTAAAGTGGTCATCATGGCTATGTGATGTTTGGTGTTTGAGTTAACCGGGTATTTCGAGGCGGGAGGATTTGGACTTGGGAATTTTATGACTTTGGAGTTTCGGGATGGTGGTCCTGGATGACTTTGTTTGCTTTGCTTTCTACAAACATCCACACCTCAACGACAACGCTCTCGCCAGAACTCCTCATCTACTGCTGTGGCTCCTTCAAATTCACTTCCACCCCCTCGCCCTTCTGCCAGAATTCAAGCACCTTCTTCGCGATATTGGCCGGGTTCAAAACCTTGTTCTTCGGATCGACTACTCCTTCCACGCTGATCAAACCGCAATGAACTCCACTCTCACCAAAGGCACGGTTCAAGGAGATTACTTGCGTGCGCTGCGCGCCTTTGACCAGGGAGAGTGAGATTAGTTGCGGCACGGGGTCCCAGGGGAGGTGCGAGTTGGTGACTAGAAGCGCGGGCTTGGAGGTCGGGGAGGATTTGGAGGTTGATTGGAGGAGCGGGATGTAGTGCTGAGAGATTAGGTGGAGGGCGAGGACGGTGACCTAGAGAAGATTAGACTTTAGGATACCTGGGGTTTAATGCTTCTGTGAAGATGGTGGTATGGGGGATGTTTGCTGGAAATGGAAAGCGTGCTCAGATGAGATGAGGTAGGAGACTCTACGTACCCTGAGATCATCCTCGATCTCCTTCACATCGACGTCCAGAACTGGATCGGTGGGCTTGATTCGTGCCGCGTTGTAGTATACTACTTCGATATCTTCGCCTTTGGTCAGGTCATCGAGTTGCGAGAGAACCTTGGGGATGGAATCCAGGTCGCTCAGGTCGGCGCGCAGAGTATCGACCTTGACGTTTGAGGCAGCCTTCTGGACGAACACGGCGGCTTCATTTTGCAGACGGTCGGTGTTGCGCCCGAGGAGGACGATGTGGTCGATGCTGCCGCTGGATGCGAATGTGGCTGCGACGTTATCGCCGATTCCGGGGCCGGCGCCGAAGAGGAGGAGTGTTCGTGACATTCTCAAGATAATTCCGTCGAAGCTATGAGTGTTGAATAGGATTGGAGCTTGGATTGGGACGTTGTGTTGATTCTATAGCGGACTGGTGTCCGACTTTATACCATTACAGCCTCGCCATTACGCTGGTCATCAATTGACGACACCTATCATACAGCTTACCAATTCGTCATCTAGCCCTACCACGACTACAACCTATGCAAAGCTGACTGTATACGCAGTAAACTTGCAAAAGGTATTGGTGAAGCCCCCACACAGGATTACATATCGAGCAGCTTCATCTGCTTACTCACACTTTAGGCACAACGCTGACGACTGCTTGTCTACGAAGTTGAAACACAGTGGCTTCTTGCACTATGCACAAGGTTTACTAATGATGTCGAAACGCGATGGATTAGAATCCCCACGTCGAAGTGTAGCGTGCCGCTCTCAACGTAGCGTCCCCGCGGGCGGCGCGTTGATGTCATCCTGCAGGCAGAACTTCGAGCACGAGATTCGTGAGGCTGGGCCTTCTGTTCAAGCTCACGAACGCGGTCTGTCAGTCGTCAGGTTTACTGTGCATGTGCAGCAATGGACTTTTCCGCGGAAGATGATGAGGCTTTGCGCCAGTTTATGCCGACTCAGTTTGGCAGGAAAGAGGGAGATGTAGATGTTGAGGCGCAAATTGAGCGCTGTCGGAGACCGGTGGTGGATGAGAGCAGGCAGGGCAAGAAGGTGGAAGATAAGGACTCTGACGATGACAGCGACGACGATGATGAGGATGAGGATGAGTTCCCGGTCTCCCATGAGCTGGTTATCAAAACGCATGACCGCGCTGTTACCACTATTGCGCTCGACCCTTCAGGCACGCGGATGGTGACGGGGAGTAACGACTGCACATTGAAGCTGCACGATCTCAGTTCGCTGACACCAAGTACGATACGCGCGTTCAAGACGGTCGATCCGTTCGCTACGAAGCCCTCGCAGACCGCAGAGTCGCATCTGATTCATCAGGTCCTGATCAGTCCGCTCTCTGGAAGCCAGTTTCTGTGCGTCACGGCGACGCCGCAAGCAAGGCTGTTTAGCAGAGATGGTGACCTCACTGCAGAGTATGTCAAGGGAGACATGTATCTGAGGGACAAGCACAACACGAAGGGACACACAGCAGACCTTACGAGCGCTGCATGGCATCCAACGAACAGGGACAGATTTGTGACTGCGGGTACGGACAGCACGGTGCGCATATGGGATGTCAATAAGAGGATGAAGCAGGAGGAGGTCATAGTGCACAAATCGCGGGCAGCGGGGAGTGCGGGAATGACGAGAATGACGGCGGTTGCTTGGGGCGCTGCAGCTGAAGGTGGCAGCAGCATACTAGTATCTGCAGCGCTTGATGGCAGTCTAGTCATGTGGGGTGGAGAAGGCCCATATCACCGCCCTTCAGCGGAGATTCGCGATGCGCACGAGAAGGATACTTGGACAAGCGGACTGGATATCAGCGCCGACGGAAGACTGGTCATAACAAGAGGTGGAGACGACATGATCAAGCTGTGGGACTTACGAAAGTTCAAGACACCGCTCAACACAACATCACATCCCTCGACATCATCACAGTACCCAACATCGAACATCAAGTTTGCGCCAAACTCGGCGAGCATCATCACAGGTTCCGAGACCGGCCACCTACACATCCTCAACCCAGCAACACTCCGTCCAGAGCTCGTCACCCCAGTCACCCCAGGCTCGCCTCTCATCACAGTAAACTGGCATCCCAAGCTCAACCAGATCTTCACCGGCTCCGCCAACGGCCAAACAACCATCCTCTTCAACCCCACTCTCTCCACAGCCGGCGCGCTCACCATCCTCAGCAAAGCGCCCAAAAAGCGGCACCTCGACGACGACCCCAACCTCACCGTGGACATGGACCCGCTTGGCATGGCCGGCGAAGACCAAGGAGGTAAAGCTACGCCAGGCTCCTTCTCAGCGCGGCACCCTACCATCGGGCTCACAGCGTCCGGCAAGAGTCGCGACCCGCGGCGCCCGCATATTCCCGCTGTCACGCCGTTTGCGAAGAGCACGCCGGATCAGAAGTATGTCATGGAGCAAATTGAGGGGAGTGATATGCGCGATGAGGATCCGAGGGAGGCACTGCTCAAGTATGCGCCGAAAGCCGGGGAGAAGAATGTTTTTACGGGGGCGTGGGATAAGACGCAGCCCAAGCAGATATACAAAGACTACGATAGTGATGAGGATGAGCCGGCGGGGAAGAGAGCGAAGAGGCAGTAGTGGGGATTGATTGGTTTAACGTCCTATGTGAGTCTAAGACTATGGAAGACGAATAGTAGTGGAGAGCTCTGGTGAGGAATCACGTTGAGCTGCACTGGAGACTTCGGATGGATAGATTATACCCAGAAATCAACAAGCATCGTACAAATAGCACGACATGTTTATCATATTGATTTCACGGCAGCTATGTGGATGATTGCGAGCCAGTGACTCAGCAATGGCCTCGGTGAATTAGTGCTTGGCAGAACGCGCCCCTGACTTGCGCGTGTCGCGTCTCCTCCATCTCTACCCACCAAACACCCCCACCGCCAACCGCCCGCCATCTGTCTCACATCCATCTTCCACGCCATCAACCCTCCTCCCACAAACACCGCCGAAATGTTTGCTTCGTCCTTGCGTACCGCCGCGCCACGCGCATTCACACGTTCCTTCAGCTCGTCGCCGGCCAGCCAACTCGCGCGCATGACGGTCGTCGGGCGTCTGGGCGTCGCGCCCGAGGAAGTCACCATCTCGGGCGACCGCACACTGGTCAGATATGTTATTGGCAGCTCGTTCGGCAAGGGCGAGGAGAAGAAGACGAGCTGGTTCAGGGTCGCGAGCTTTGTGCAGGGCGCGCAGAAGGACTTTCTGATGGGTGTGCCTAAGGGGTGAGTTCACCAGAGTCTGAAGAATGCGCCCGTTTGGACTGTCGAGATGTGTTGAGAGGCGCATCGGCGAAGCGCAATGGAAGCCATCGGACGGTTTGAGCAGTTTCAGTATGGGATGGTGGCTAATGTGTGTGTGTGTGAGGATAGATCCCTGCTCTACGTCGACGCCGATGCGCGCATGGAGGTCTTCACCGATGCTGAGGGCAACAAGCGCTCCAATCTGAGCTTGGTCGCGAGGAACTTTGATGTCCTGTCCCGCGCCCGCACCGACGATGTGGCTGAGACCAACGACGAGGGTCTTGTGCAGGAGGCTTCTAGGTAGGCAAACATCTCGGTGATGAGATGTTTTGTGTACGATTTGCCGCTATACCTTGTAATGAAGACGATTTGCCGCACAATCGGAGGAACGGTGCTGTCGGCTTCACGTTTGGAACTTGTACGAGATATCAGAGTGTATACCATTGCAACGGCTTTCCTGTGTACGATCTCTGCTCCTGTACAAGTATGAGTGGAGGCGTTTTGCGCGCTGTCTGGACGGTACTCTGTGCAATACTGCGACTATGGTGGTCAACACATGTACGCCACGGCATATGAACTGAGCTCCAACCTTCAACCATCTTTCGAAGCTTGGATCCAGACGGCTCCAGACGGCTCCAGTGACCGCTGTCGCGCACTACTCGCGCAAACCACTTTTACCTCCCCACGTGACTGCGCGCGGCGAAAGCTGCGGCGACTTCAAAGACCTCCGCGTCCCATCCCAACTTTTTCCAATCCTCTCTTCCACCACCCCTTCACACCCCACAATGCAGCGAGCCGTTCCGCAGCGAGCGCGCCAGCTCTGGGGCCATGCGCCGCGCGTGCGGTCCTTCCACAACCGGCACCGCAGACCATTTGCCAGCGTCTCCGGCTCCGAGCAGTACCTCCCTCCCACTACTCTGTCAACGACACTTGTCTGACTGTGTTACAGACCCTACGATGTAATTGTTATAGGCGGCGGCCACGCAGGTTGCGAAGCTTCTGCCGCCGCTGCTCGCTCAGGCGCACGCACCGCGCTCGTCACGCCCTCTGTCGAAAACCTCGGCGTCTGCTCCTGCAATCCTTCGTTCGGCGGCATCGGCAAGGGCACAATGCTGCGCGAAATCGACGCCCTGGATGGCGTCGTAGGACGCATCGTGGATAAAGCGGGTGTTCAGTTCCGAGTCCTGAATCGCAAGAAAGGGCCGGCGGTTTGGGGGCCGCGAGCACAGATCGATCGAGCGCTGTACAAGAAGTACATGCGCGAGGAGATTGAGGGGTATAGGGGGCTGAGTGTCGTGGAGGGGAGCGTTGCAGATATCATTGTGGATCGCACGGAGGAGGAGGGGAGGAAGGGGAGTTATGGGAAGATCACGGGGGTGCGGTTGGAGAGCGGACAGATTATTCCCACAGGCAATGTTGTCATTACGACTGGCACATTTTTGGGCGGGGAGATCCATATTGGACTCGACGCCTATCCATCGGGGCGCATGGGCGAGGCCGCAACATTTGGCCTGAGTAAGAGTCTAAGGGAAGCTGGATTCACACTGGGCAGACTGAAAACAGGCACACCACCGCGATTGGACGCAAAGTCGATCAACTTCAAGATCCTCGAGGCGCAAGAGGGCGACGACCCACCCATGCCATTCAGCTACCTGAACGACCGCGTGCAGGTAGAACACCAGCTACTTAACCACGAAACTCGCACCAACGAGGCCGGCCACGAAATCATCCGCCAGAACCTCGACAAAAGCATCCACATCCGCGAAACCGTCAAAGGGCCGCGATACTGCCCCTCGCTCGAATCAAAGATCATCCGCTTTGCAGACAAAACATCGCACATCATCTGGCTCGAGCCCGAGGGCTTCGACAACGACATCATCTACCCGAACGGCATATCCTGCACCGTCCCGCCCTCCGTCCAAGAAGCATTCTTGAAGACCGTGAAAGGGCTGGAGAACGTCAAAATGCTGCAACCCGGCTACGGCGTGGAATACGATTACGTCGACCCGCGGCACCTGCGCAGCACGCTCGAAACAAAAAACATCTCCGGGCTCTTCCTCGCGGGCCAAATCAACGGAACAACCGGCTACGAAGAAGCTGCGGGCCAGGGCGTGGTCGCGGGGATAAACGCCGGGCTGCGCAGCTTGGGCAAAGACGCCATGGTGCTGACGAGAGCAGATGGATATATCGGCATCATGATCGACGACTTGATTACAAAGGGGGTGAGCGAACCGTACCGCATGTTCACGAGCAGAAGCGAGTACCGCATGTCCGCGCGCGCCGACAACGCAGATACACGGCTCACGTCTCTCGGGCGCTCGCACGGCGTCGTCAGCGATAAGCGCTGGTCTGCGTTCTCTGACGAGTCCGCACAAATGAGCGCCCTCACGCAACTCCTCCAGAGCAAAACCATGGGCGCCCCGTCCTGGAAAATGGAGGGCTTCGATGTGCGCAACGACAGCACCAAGCGCTCTGCATACGACCTTTTGCGCATGGCGAACACCACACCCACGACTCTCGCTTCCATTCTCCCCGAGATCACATCCTACAGCCAGCGCATCCGCGATAGAGTGCACATCGAAGCCACCTACGCGCCGTACGTCGCCTACCAAGCCGCCGCGCAGGCGCGCTGGTTACGCGACGAGCAACTCGCGCTCCCGCTGGATCTCGACTTTGAAACCATCTTCGGGCTGAGTTTCGAGGAGAAGGCCGCGCTGAAGATAGCCAGGCCGGAAAGCGTGGGGCAGGCCCGACGTGTGGAGGGTGTGACGCCCACCGGCGCGTTAAGACTCCTGCAGTACGTGAAGGGCGTTGGGAAAGAGGAGCGTGAAAGGCGGTTCAAAGAGGAAGTAGAGAAGCGGAAAGCTATGTACCGAGACGGCGGCGGGGCGGCTGCGGGCGTCGCCGTGGAGGGGTTGTAAGCTATTCGAGAGATGTCAAGAGTATGCATTGGGCGGCGTTTATCCTTACCTTAGAGCCAGGCCTCGATGCTCTAGACGAGAGGCCAGACAGGGTTGTCAACTACGCTTGCTGCACCAATATACCACATGCCACTTCACACACCTCTCCGTGGTCGCCTCGGCACCCACCCTCCTGGCCAACCGATCGAACAACTGAAAGTCTGCAAGCAGATCCGGCTCGAAGAAGAAGAAGGACCCGTCAGTCCGCGGTGTGATCTTCTTTCGGCGACCAGCCGTGTCTCGCCATCTGCCAGGAGATGAATCCTGTAGGATCGCGGGACGCTCGGCGGGTTGCTTCCCAGGACATTGCAGAGGGAGAATTCTCATCGTCCATGGCCTTTGTGTTCGTCTTCATCGGTGAGGCCTCGGGTCCATCTGAGCGAGCGTTCGCGATAGCGTTGCGTTGACGCCGGAGTCGAGGTAGCGGTTGCATATTAGAAGCATGACGCAGACATGGTGTGAACAAAGTAAGGTGACTCCTAGCAGGGAAGTCTCTGCTGTGCACTCGCCTGCAACTGTTGCTGTCCATTGACCGTTGCTTGACGAAGTGTGTGTCTGAAGTATCTTTCGGAGAGGGAGTGTCAACTAGGTGGTGGCTGTGCACGAGTGAGACTTTAGCTGATAGGGAAATCGAGAAGAACTCACGTAGCTTGGAAGTGGTCGGCGCTGTGCAAATTAGTCTCCAGTAATGCATTGTGTACTTCCATCCAGTCCGTAGGCTGGTCGAGTCGCATGTCGCTGAAAGCATCGGAAGATTGAAGTCGCGAATAAGCGTTCTGCATTGTTGCAATATTATACACACGCCTCAAGCGGCGCCCTTCACTGTGGTATCCTATCCACAAGAAACACGCAGCGACCATCAGGGTGCGCGCACCAGCGTTCAGCGCCAGTACCGTCCAATAAATTTTGCAGAAAAGCGCTCGTATGCCAACAGGATATGCAACCATGTGAGAAAAGACAACTGCGCGCAGGCTAAGCGAAAAGAAAAGGGTACTCGTGTTCGTGACATCAATACCGGAAGAAAATGCATGCGACGCGATGCAATGCAAACATCGTAAAATGCCAGAATGTAAAGAAGAAAGAAACCTGATCTAGGGAATCAATAAGAAAGAAGAAAGAAATGCAGCCACTCTATCGAGGGTCGCCCAGCGCCGAATGTTTGTATCGTGATAAGACATCAATAAAGACAGTCGCTGGCGACCGCCTAGTAGTGGCTAGCCATCAGCTGCTGAGGTGTGGCCATAGCAGCGCCCATACCCAAGCCGGGACCAGGAATGTCGGCGTAAGAAGCAGGTACGTTGTGCGCACCGCCAAGGTACTCGTTACCGGATGTCGGGGAGTCCTCCTCAAGGTGGAGCTCCTCTTCACCCTCGAGATCTTCCTCGTTGAAGTCCTCAATAGGCTCACCGTCAGGACGGGGCTCGTGTGTGCGACGATGTCTGACTTGCATTAGCAACGATGACTCAGGAAAGATTGACGAGAGCAACTCACTGGGCAAGGTTGTCCGAGCGCGAGAAAGCCTTATTACACAGCGGGCAGACGTATGGTCGTTCTTGTGTGTGGGTGCGCACGTGCCTAAGCGCCAGATCGTCAGCGTCAATGCATAAAAATAGTCTGAGGTCTTGACCACCTATCAACAGGAAATGAGAGGGAATTAGGCGCTTACCTCTTGAGGTGTTCTAATCTCTTGAAGAGCCTGCCACATGTCGGGATGGGACATGAGTGAGACTTCTGAGGGTAGGGACCAATCTCCATCATGGTAGCACTGCGCGCGCGTCGGAAGACGGGTGCACCTGCCGCACGAGCAACGGCGCTATGCTGAAGAGGTGTCTCGAATAATTCGCCGTTAACCATGCTGTTGAGATCGTCGTGATGCAGCATTGCCGGCTGAGGCTCAGGGCTCTCCTCAACGGTGTTAAGAGGTGTACCTTGACGCGAAATGTCAACGAGAGGCTTAGACTCCTGGATTGGCTGGGCATAGCTTGTACTGTTGGGCGATGGCGAGTTGTGGTTCGACTCATCGGCCTCAGGAACAGGGTTGACCGACATTGACCGTCTCAGATCGCTTTGTCGGTGAACCTGGTGAGCATTGCCAGCTGCGACAACTGCGGCAGTGATGCCTGCAGAGAGGGACGATCGCCTCCTACGCTGCTTGTAGGTCGGCGAACCCTCAATAACGGAGTAGACATTCCCAGGCGCGAAAGGCCTCGACACTGGGTAGCCAGGGCCCATCAAATTTGACGGAGGAATGTTCATCAAAGGGTTAAATGTGTTGGGTACTGGAAGGTCGGGAATGGCGCTGTATAGACCAGTGTCCTCGTTGGCGATGTAAGCTGGCTCAGCACCGAGGCCAATCTGGTGCTGTGGTGGGGTAAGAGGCTCGAAAGACATGCCCCGTGTGCTGTAGTCCTCGTAGTGCGAAGAAACGAAAGAAGGAGCTGGCGAGTACTCCATGTAAGCGGGCATCGAGCTGTGGCGCTGGTGCACCTGCGAGAGTGGGATACCGTTGCGGTCGTACTGCAGAGAGGTGCTGAACTCGCGCTCTCGGCTCTTCATCACTGTAGGCTGCATTGTCGGCGGCATAGAAGGCGGCATAGACATCTGCTGGTGGTACTGAACCATGGGGTCCTCATGCTGCACCGGCTGGTGGTGTACTGGCTGGTGGTGTACTGGTTGGTGGTGTACTGGTTGGTGGTGTACTGGTTGGTGGTGTACTGGCTGGTGGTGCATCGGCTGCGGCTGGTGCTGGGGCATCTGCTGAGGAACCGGGACCATTTG
Organism: Macroventuria anomochaeta; assembly: GCF_010093625.1. Lineage (NCBI taxonomy): Eukaryota > Fungi > Ascomycota > Dothideomycetes > Pleosporales > Didymellaceae > Macroventuria > Macroventuria anomochaeta. Next base: position 449,283 of record NW_022985368.1, read on the forward strand.
CGGCGGTGGCATCGACTCTCTTGACAGCATGTCAGGCGATGGGTTGTGCTGGTACGAAGGCTGTACGTTGTTGTTGAACGACGAAGAGTTGGTTTGTTGCGCCTTGGTGAGCTGTTCGAAAAGAGACTGCGAGGAATCGAACTCGAAGGAAAGCGCAGGCTCGCTGACCGCCATAGTGGTCGCCTCCTGTCCCATCTTCTCGCGCTTCAGGTCGCGCTCCAGCGCGTCAAGGAAAAGGCGGTCGTGCGGTACGCTGTACCAGTAGAAGACTTTCTGCTTCTTCTGTGTGCGGATGCAGTTGTTCTTGTATAGGAAGTCGAGGAATGCGCTCTTGGGCTCCTCCAGCGACGCGTCTGTGCCGGACTTCAGATTGCGCAGGTCTGAGAAAATACCCTCCTCAAACTTCTTGGAGTTCTTGACGGGGCGGCCAAAGGCCTGGAATCTGAAGGACAGGCATCGTACAATGTCGGTACCCGAGATGTGGAAGAGGTTGTTCCTGCAGGCCAGTTAGCTATACCGTTGTGCATTCTAGCAGTGGGCGCACACACCATAGCACGCAGGAAACATATTCGCCTGTGGGCAGGAGGAACCTGCGGATGTACTGGTCTGGTTGCCAGTCGACTGGTGCTGAGATAAGGAAGTACTTCACTGCAGCGAGGTAAGTACACAGGAAGGCACACAATTGGGGCGCCCAAAGCCATGCGCGAGGGCAGTTGAGACACCGGTGCGGTACATACGGTTATCAACTTGCTGCAGGGCGACGATGCTGTCCGGCGGCAGGCTTTGCTGAGCGTCCTGGTCTAATAAGAAAGTCTCAGGCGCTACAGAGCGTGCCTGGGGTGGGGGCATCTGGGCATGGTGGGCGTTGGGAAACATGCTGCGCTGCAACACGTCCCTCTATAAACGGGTGTTTGGCGTCGCGAAGGTCAGACGTCGGTAACGTGTTGGTGTGAACGGCGCTCTGGAAACGCGAGGGGAAAGCGCGGTGAAGGGCCTGCCAGGTTCGAACAACGGAAGTTGAGGCGCAAAGCGAAAGAGAAATCGACCAGCGACGGTTTGAGATATGTTAAATGAGAATGAAATGTATCGCGAGTGGTCTCGACGGGTGGGTGAGCGAGCAGACGTGACGGGCTGGGATGCGAAACGAGGACTGGGAGGGAAAGCGGCAAGTTAAAGTGTCGCAGCGCTGAAACGCCCTGGGCTCTGGGTCTCTGCTGGCCTAGCGGTGTTTGAGAAAGACCTTGGCCATTGGTCTCTGCACCAGCCTGCAGACCCCTGCCACCAATCTATTTCGAGGCCCGCACTCTGGCGTGCGGGCGACTCATGGGACGGCCGTGCAGCAATGGGTGGTGAGTGTGAATAACTCCTAGCGCAGGCTTTGGTAAGTGGCTGGCCGCGGACGATGCTTGGTGCTGGTGCGGCGGGCATGTCGCTGCGAGGGAGCCCGGTAGCGGTGGATCAGTCTCCAGTCGTCCACTCCAGAGGTCCTGCAGCATGCCTGCGCTGCCCTGCGCGACCTCGTCAACGGCATCATGCATCAAGGCCGTCTGGACGCGGGCGTGCTGGAGGGCTCTCTGGGTGCCCTTTCCTCGCGGTTGTTCGCACCTGCCCCGCTCGCTACGTGCACCTGCCCTGTCTGCCCTCGCGACGCCATGCTCGAAATGACAGCTGCGCCGTGTGCTCGACCAGATCATCGCGGTCCGTCGGCTGCTGCGACCTCACCAGCTCAAAGTTAAACTGACGCAATAGGCGGCGTGAGAGCAGATCTGGCTACACACTCGCCTCAACACTGCGCTGCTGTTCGAGAGCCGCCTCGTGGGCGTTGTCAGGTGGGAGTGTGCAGCCGCACATGCACCGCTGCGTGCCCGGCGAGCGGCGCTGACGCTGTGCGATGCCGCAACGACTGTTCTCCTGCCTGTCCACCCAGTTGACACCGCCTTATCACTATTCCCGCTGTCACCGGAACTTGCCCAGTCCATAGAAGCTGCTCTATTATCACGCGAATTCGCGCTTCAGAGCCTGAGGTTGCGCTTGCGACCCACCGGCAAGCGCTGCGAAATCTTCCCATTTCACACCTCCTGCGAATGGCGGTGGCAGGGCGCACTCTGTGCCGTCGCAATCACAAGAGCATGTCATCATCGAGCTCATCCAGCCCGTTTCCTGAAGCCATCCAGTTATGGCTGTTCAACCGATGATGTGAGTGCGTCGAGATGCAGGAACCAGCAGAAGAAGCGTTGAAGCATCGTTTGATCATCGCTTTGAAACACGCTTTTTCCTCGGCCTGCGGGAATGGCCATTGGTTCTCTTCAGATCTCTCGCTCTCCAGCTTACCAGCATCTGCAATTTGCATGGTGGTTTGAGTGGTGATAAACTGCGCTTACGTCCTCAGGCTTCACTTCAGACAGCGATGCTCGCTGTTCTGCCGTCAATTGAAGGACTGCCTGTGCAGCGTAACGCTGCCTCTCAAGCCAGTAAGAGCGTAGTTGAATCCGTTTCATATTTGCTTTTAGCTAGTATAATCGTTCTAGCCGTTTTGTTGTGCGCACGAGTCAGCGAATGAGGAACGGCCGGTGGCTCTGCCTTTCGAGTATAAGCGCCGCTCACAACTGTCGACATGCAGCTTGGTGGCGTCACCACCTTCATGCAGTCGGAAAAAGGGTCGTCACAAACCCCACGTTTCGGTGTCTTCGGTACTTGCAGCTTGCAGTTTCACATATCGGAAGGTGTTATTGCTGCTGCTGCTGCTGCTACTGCTGAAGTTGATGACTGACGTTGCAATCCAGTTTGTCTCTTCGCTTATGACTCGCATTGCTCATTGGCTCCTTATGGTATGGTATTGGCGAATGTCACCGAGATCTGAGAATTTTGGTAGGCTTATTTCGGATGATGAACGCAACCGCACTCCGTCCAGATAGAGTGCGGAATTTTGGGTAGTGGGAATCCGGAATTCTGCCTCGTGCATCCTATCTGCGAACGCTTGGTGCCTTGCGGTAAGAATCTGCAGTGCCGTTCACGAAAACAAGCTCTTGCGTTTGTCGGCGTTGTCACTTTCATCGGAGCAAGTATCATTTTGGGACATAGGAGCCTGTACCTGCGTTAGCGGGGGCTGGAGTGGCACATCTGAAACTCATCCACACCCTTCGACGTGCTCGAACGGGATGTTAGGATGTTCGCTAGAAGCCAGATGGTCTCACTCGGAAAGACGCATGCCGTCGCTCGGATCAGCTATTCTGTATGCGTAGTAGGCCATTGCCGGTGCGCCATCGCACTGGCCGTTCTTGTGGCCGTGGAAGAAGCAATAGGGTTTCAACCAACGTTGGAAGCCGATTAGTGTTGACGACAAGTCATGTGTTGCAGCTGTGGCTACAAGCTCGTTCGATTTGGATGACATCGAGCCCCATCACTCCCTTTCTGGACAATTCGCAATCTGATAAATGAGTTTGGGCGAGTTGGTATACATGCAGAGGTAGCGAAAGGATGTAAGTAGCCGAACTATTCAGCCGAACTATCCGCTGCTTGCAGCTTGTACCTTTTACTGCGTGAAGTTTCAGACCCTGAGCATGGCCAATTCCATGAACCCAAATCGCAAGCAATGTACGTGAAGCGGGCGGATATCCACATTGCTGTAGTCCTCCGTTATCGAGTATCATGTCGATGTGTTTCAGCAGCAGTAGCCACAAAGTGATTGCTGATCAAGAACGCCGAGCGAGAAGAGGTCCAGGGCACAGATGCAGGGCGTGTTTGATGTCCCTGATCTGCTTCCGCCGCCTCAGAACTCGAAGCCATGTATCAGAGTCGCCGGAGTTTCAGAACAATCCGTCACTTGCAGAAGGGTCCCATGTGCAAGACTACACATTGGCCATCGCGGAAGATGTGATTAAGCCGCCGGCAATAATGTGCAGGCATAAGCCTAGGTCGATTTGAGAATCGATAGCTTCTTGGTGTTTGATCGAAGCCTTTCGCCGCATAACATTCGAACAACAACGCCTGTCAAAGTCAAAGTATCGTTTGCAAGCTTTCACACTCATGCCAAGTTCTCCTGGTTGTGTTCTACCTGCAAGCCTGACTCAAGCTCTCTCCAGAGTTACGCAATAACCATTGAAGGACTCGTTGACCATATTTCTGTCAAGGTTTCTTAGCGGCCTTGTGGTCGACTATGAAGCGACTCCACCAATTCGCCTTTAGTGCCAGACTTGATGCACGACACATGACACGGTGCAGCAATGCCAAACTTTATTTGGAGAATAGTCGGTAGAAGCCATGGAAGATGCGGCCCGTGCCAGGATGGGGGATGGGGTGGTTCGCATGTCTACACGAGATCGCTGCAATTAGCGTGAATCTTCTCTGGATATCCCGGTTCCAGACGACCGCGGAGTATGGAAAGCCAGCACTATCCTGCTTCACATGGTGAACTGTGGACCCGAGCTGGAGACCCCTTCTCGGAAATTTGCAAAGGTACATGAAATCGATAGCGGAGGTACCAAATATGGAATCTTGTGAAAGTTGTGTTGGTATTTTCTGAGCTCTGCGAAGTGCCTGGGTCGCAGTATGGCAATAACAACCGCGCTGCTCTGCATGGCTGATTGGACGGACGCTATTCCTGCAGTTCCTGCGGCACATCTTGTTCGTCCGGGAAGACCTAGAAGGCTCTGCTATTGTACTGTCTTCACGGGTAAGCCTCGGTCGCCATCGAGACTTTGGCACGTACGTGTACAATTCGAGAGAACGCATGATGAACTAGGTAGGAGAGCGAGGCGAATGTGGAGGTCGAAGGGAAGTCCACGTATCGGAGACCCTTTTCAAGGTGTGACAGCGGAACCTGGTACTGTAAAGCGGCAAAGTAAGGTTCAACCTCGTACACACGTAGCAAGTGATGCCTTCAGCTATCCACACCTCAGGGGGCTGCAGTTCGCCCTCCAGGGAACCTGACAATTGTGGCAATCTCTGAGTGATCCGCTGCTGCATAGAAGGCGCGGCAACCAAGCCGGAGCCTTGACTATTGTTGTACTGGTGAAGAAGGCTGTCCTGGCATGCACAACCTGCTCTTTGCGTCTGGACCACAATAAGGAGGCCATCAAGCCAGCGCATGCTGTGGCATTGCTGCATCGCGGACATGTTGGCATAGCCCAAGAAGCTCAACAAATCGACCGCTGAACTCCATGGTTCACTTCCACCTGCTAAAGGCATGTAGTCTGTCCCGGGAATATGAGCATCGTTCAGTGCCGTAGTGGCAGCGGATGAGTTCGACGACTGTCATGGCCTGTAAGTTTTTGGTCAGTCAAATTTATGCAAGTTCTCCATCATAACAGCTCCCTGCATCCACATGCGCTCGCGATGAGCATCATTGAGGCAAGGTAGATGGCCTGTGAGCCACAGGACGTCAGCTCCTTGCATCTGGTGAGCTGGCTTTCCTTCAAATATGATCCTGCATGGATGCTTCAAATTTCTTATGTAGGCCCTGCGTTGCTTTGGTCGAAGCGACGTCGAGTACATCCGCGGTGCTGGTGAGGTCTTGCATGGTCGGCAACAAACAACTCTCTAGCGTCATTGTTGCCGTGCAACTGGGGCGTTAGCAGAAGCTCTCTTGCAGATGGCAAACAAGCTTGTCACTTGATCCAAGCACGTTCTTAGCTGTCGAGCACAGCTCTAGCTCACAAACATTTGTTGCGCAATCTTCTTGTGTTGTGGAAAGGGAGTCGTGGTTGAGGGGAGATTGTGAGCTTGCTTCCCCTTTCGGGCGCTTGGGGGTCAAAGCGCCAAAGCCCACGTCGCAGGCGCGTCGAAGCCTTACCATCAAGTACACCAGGAGCCTACACCCTCAATAAGCATCTCGATGGCGTGCAGGATACCTACACTCTCCAGCACGCTTACACGCGGCTCTTGGGATGGGTCGCGAGCGGTGTTGAGGTTACGAAGCGGTCAACCTTTTCCCCTTTTCTCCTCACGTGCTTCGTGCACCCGGGCGCAAAACAACGATATAAAACAACGTCAGGCACTGTTGACAGCAAAAGGCAGAACATCTTATTTTCTGCAACAGTCTAGTGTCTTCAGCACATCAGTCAGGCGTAATGCCGAACGCGAAGATGGAAAGGATATCACCTCTCAGGGCGTACCTGAATGTAAGCAGGAGGTAGGTCAATATATATCCAGCGTTCTTCTGCGTCGATTCTTCCTTCGTTTTTCACGTCGGAGCGGGAATACAATGCGTAAATGCGGTCACACAGGGTTTGGTGGTATTGAGATCATCTTCATGCATGTCAAACGATGCACGAACACCACAAACGCATTGTATGCACAGATCCACGGCGACCGAGGGAGCTCCAATTATGAAATCAGTTTACCATCATGACATATACAGCATCACCTCGACCTTTGCTGACTATACCTTAGAACAATAACTTGTCAACAACAGCAAAGGTTGCAGCCACTTTGAAGTCCTCATTGAAACTGGACATCCCGGCACAGCGACATGAGCAAATCTACAACATACCAAACTTTCTCACTTTCACACGCCTGGTAGCGACTCCAGTCGTTGGGTACCTCATTCTCCATAACCAACATCTGGCTGCTTTTTCATTGTTCACGTACGCTGCATTCTCGGACCTGCTTGATGGATGGATAGCCAGAAAGTGGAAGCTGCAGACTGTTGTCGGCAGCGTCGTCGATCCCATGGCCGACAAGTTCCTCATGACAACTCTCGTCACATGCCTGGCAGTCAACGGAAGCATGGCGGCACCTCTGGCCGTTATCATTCTCGGTCGCGACGTCAGTCTGGCAGTTTCCGCTCTGTACTACCGATACGCATCTTTACCAACACCAAAGACCATGGCCAGGTACTGGGACTTTAGTCTGCCTAGCGCAGAGGTGCATCCCACACAGATCTCAAAGTTCAACACCTTCCTGCAACTCAGTTTGCTCGGCACCCTGCTCTGCACAAACCTCCTCCACGATCCTGCTGCGACCACATCCGCTGCAGGTGGATTCTTGATGTCTATCCAAGACATCCTGGGTGGCGAAGCCGGTGTGAAGGACCTCGTTACAGGACTTTCGGCTATCGTTGCCAGCACAACGCTGTACAGCGGTTTAGAGTACACATGGAAGAAGGATGCAGTTAAGATTTTGGGAGGTAACGAGGAGCTCAAGAGGAAGCAAGGTTTCCGCGGACGAATGATCATGGCTACCAGCTATGGAGCGTTTATCGCAGCTGCAGCTGCTCTGTGGTTTCGAGGCTCCTCGAAGGATGAGACGGAAGAACAGGGGAAGAAGGCATGAGCAAACAGTAGCTGGAGTCGACTGGCAACTATTGCGGAGCCAAACTTATATACTATAGCATCAATAGCGGGCACATAAGCATCTTGGGATAGTTCAAAAGTTGAGCATCCTACGTTTCGCCTGGTTGAGTCCATCCCTTGAGATATTTCTTTGTTCTATAGATCTTGAGTCCGTCAAAGCACGCGGAAATGATACCGACACATCAATATCAATAGTCAGGGCAACCCTGGGCTGCCCACTATATACGTACATACCTTGACATGACCTGGACGAACGCAATGGAGCCCCACACCACCATTCACACGTGTATTTACAGCCCTCGCCACACACCGTCTGCCTCCAAGGCAGCACAACCGCCTTTGCACAGCACGGTCGAGGCACTGTATCGTATGGACAGCGCAGCAGACGGTAAGCATACTTACTCCCAAGCCTCACAGAGTGCTGCAGTGACTGATCACGCGTCGAACCCAAGGAAGTCGAAGACACTCAAGACCCAGAGGACGGATTAGACGACATTGAGTACGAAATCACCGAACCCCCCCCCCCTCTCAACACGATCACCGCAACGAAACGCATCCACTCCCTTCCCACAACCACCCCGCGAAGCTTCGAAGACACAGAAGGAGAAGGGTGAAAAGAGGTTGGCGAAAATGTCCCAAGAGACGGAAGAGCAACGCCGTGTAGAGAACTACGCACTCTAGCAAGCCGCCAGACATAGTAGGATGGAGGAGGGTGGCGAATGACATAACACTGTTATTACTGCGAGCGGACCGTGGTGTACAAGGAGGGAGAACCGATCCGGTGCAGACACAGCAAGTGCACGAGTGCGATATTGATGAAGATAAGGATGAAGAGGATTGTGCAATTTGAAGCACGGTGAGATGTACAATATAATACAATCGCTATGCCACATCCACTACAGCTCTCTACTACGTTCACTGCGTTCATTTCATCTTCGCTTTCTCATGGTACGTCGCAATAGCCTTCTCAAACAGCTCGCGGCACGGAACTCTCGAACCCAAACGTGCGCAGAGAAGGAAAGCACCTGAGAGCTTGCGGTGGAGAGAATACGTTTCTTCCGGCGGCGGCGCGAGGCGCTCCCGCACCATCACGGGAATGAGGTCGCGGACGCGATCTGTAATCGTCTGGTCTCTGAAATCGTAGATCTTCGGTCCAGAGGATTTGAACGGTTCTGCGAGCGTGAGGACCGAGTCTGTATGTGCGTTCAACATAGCCGTGCTCTCGTCGCCCGTCAAATAGCCGAGCTCGAGGCTCAAGTCGCGGATGGCGATGCGGTCTTCTTTGCTAGCAGCGATAAGGACGTTGATGTACGGTCCCACAAATTCATCGGGATACTCCCGACTCGCACCAAAGTCGAGGAGTTCGATTTTGTTATCGTGTGCGTTGAAGAGGAAGTTCGTCCAGTTCGGGTCTGTCTGCATAAACTTGAACTCGACAATCTCGCGCAAGCAGAGGCGTAGGATTTGCGTGCCAATCCAGTCGCGCTGGGATTGCGTAAGGTTCTTGAGTTTGGCGACGCCGACGCCGCTCATCAGTTCGGCGGTCAGCACGGTCGGCCCGCTGGCTTCGGGGAAGACTTTCGGGACTGTGAAGACGGAGGTGTCGTCGGCGATCAGATTGCGGAAGCGGGTTTGACACTCGGCTTCACGGGTGTAGTTACATTCCCAGCCGAGCTCGGTGCGCGCATTGGCGATGGTTTTATCGAGGAAGAGACCACGGGGGAGGATGCGGGATGCGGTTAGGAGGATGGAGAGGTTGTTAAGGTCGGAGTCGATGGAGTTGGCGACACCGGGGTATTGAACTTTGACGGCTACGGGTTGGCCTGTTGACTTGAGTACTGCTTTGTGTACCTGTCCAATGGATGCAGCTGCAATTGGAATGTCCTCGAACGACTCAAAGAGATCGCGCCATTCGGACCCAAGGTTTGACGCAAGCACCTTGTCCCGCTGCCAGGCTGGCATGTAATCAGCGCTGTCTTGCACACGCTGCAGAACTTCCTGGATCTGGGGTGGTAGCATTTTGCTGTCTTGGAAGCTGATCATCTGCCCAAGTTTCAGCGCAGCACCTCGCATGCGAGAGAGCTTTGCGACAAGGATCTCGAGGTTGCCAGGACTCAGCATGAGCGAGCCACCTGTCGCGGCGGCTGTGCCTGTGACACGACGAAGGCTTTCACCAACAGCTCCTAGGGCCATGCTGGTACCAAGTCCAGCGTACTGCCAGAGTCGGCCAAATCGCGACGATGGTACTCTCGATTCACGAAGTGCGTACGCTGGCTTCTCAGGCTCTGCACCAAGTTCGGTAGGCATCTGCGGTCCAGCTGTTAGTATATCAGTATATTTCACAGCAGACTCTACCTTGTGCATACCTCATTAGCAGCCGCAGCCTGTGCTTCGACGTCCTTGGCCAGCTTGGAAGAGAGATCCTGCATCTCCTGTTCAGTAGTTGCAGGTTGGGCTGTCTGGGTCGCCTGGACAGGTGTCGGCGGTTGAGCTGGTTGGTTCGGTTGAAGCTTCGCACTGTGATCGGTCTGTACTATAGGCCGATCATCAAGAGGGTGTCTCCCTGTACCCTTCGAGACCGTTGGGCCCAGGTGCTCTTTGCGCGAGTAGCGGTCTTGTCCGAGCATTCGAGCGACTCGCTTCGAGTGGAACACGTCGGTGTTGATGCCCTCTGGTATCTCTTCATCCGCAGGGACTGCAGCCTGAACAGGTTCCTCCCCTTGCACCTGCTGCTGCCCAGGCTTTGGAGTAGCATAGAACACATCCTGATTGAGTCGTCCATCCTCAACATGACTGTTGTTTCCTTGCTTGCTTGTAGTCTCTTTGGGTATCTGGGAGCGTGGCTGGGCAGAAGACGCAGGCTGTGATTCGACCGATCTTGTGTAGAAAACATCTCTGTCGTGTCCCTGAAGAAGGCTTTGTATCTTCGACGTCTGCGTCGACGGTTGCAGATCGTTCGCGTGGGCTGGGATGGGCTCTGAAGCATCTAGGGATGTGCCTCTTGGCTGCCCAGGTAACGGTATGGTCGAATCTGTGGACTCTGCGGGCGTGATGCCTTCACCCTCTTGTCGGACCTGCGTTGCTTGTTCGTTGGCCAAGGGGTCCTTGGGAGCCTCAGACACAGGTCGCTCCGAGAAAGTGTCCTGGCCCTTCTCTTCCTGGCCCAATGTCGCTCCGATGGGCGGTATAGTGCCATCTGGCAATGAACGACGTGGTGCCTTTGCCTGCTCGATGTCCAGCTCCTGCTCTGGCGGCGGCTGAGCAGCGGTTGTCTGTCCAGAGCGATCATAGTGATGATCTTGCTTGAGTCCCTCTCTTACAGCATGCTCTGGGACCTGTCTCTCCACTGTCTCCTTTCTCGGTATGTCCGCGTGCTGTGCGTCTGTTGCTGGTGGGCGCTCGGGAGCGGCTTTTGAGTATGCGGGAGCTGCCTCGTTGGATCGCTGGTAGAGGGCAATGGCAGCGGAAGCGGTAAGAGTGACACGGTCTGTCTGGCTTTTGACGGCCTTGGCTAGTGTGGATGTCTTTTGATAGGCTTCGAATTGTTGCGATCGGAGTGTGATGTGCTTCGATGCAATAGATTTCGAGGCCTGGAACAGCTTCGCCGCGTCCACAAAACGCCTTCCCGCCATTGCGATAGATCCAAGGTGCCGATGTTATGAGGAAATCATTGCGCACCGCGTGCGATTGTTGCTGCGGGATCTTGATTATTGCTACAATTGTTTAGAAACCATCGATCATGTCGTCACAGCTCAATTGCTCGGAGCGAGATCTTGCGCTAGATTCGAAGAAGCTAGCCCTCATGCAGGTACACCTACTACCAACCTCGCAGTTCGGTGCTCTTCCTTCTGCAGGCCAGACATCGGAAACTTGTGTGTTCTTCTTCTATTGGCGTTGGGTTGGGAAAGTTTGGTTGCTTCTTTTGTCTTCTTTTCCTTCCGCGGATCTCAACGCTTTTGAAATAGTCTAGGGCGCGGGAACCAAGTTTCCGAATATTCGTGCTTGCACCGATAGGCCTCTGTTCTGGCCTGATCAAGGAAGTGTCTCCATATCTCTTTGAATGGACTCACTTGCACTTGACTGCTTCATTCATCCGATCTAACGCTCAGCCCATCATCCATCGGAGCTGTACAATACCCCGGTCTACCCCTCCATACCCCACATCGACCCTGAGGCAAGACACAAGATGAAGGTCGCGTGTCTACAGTTCGCTCCGGAAGTCGGCAAGGTTCAGGAGAACATCGCAAGAGCAGACAGGATATTGCTCGAGACTCGACTGCCATTCGACATCGATTGGCTGGTACTTCCAGAACTCGCTTTCACAGGTAAGCATCCCCACACCGCAATCCAGCTTGAACATGTGACATGAGCTGAAGGCTGTTGATGGCGAAGAACAAAAATCATAGATTGTAGCCCAGGGCCTTTTCAGGCTTATAGATGAATGCTCACTGCCTTACCTCCATGATCCACGCAGAACCACATTATTGGACACTGACACACTCCAGGCTACAACTTCTTCTCCCTCGAAGAAATCAAACCATTCCTAGAACACACAACAGCCGGAATAAGCACACAATGGGCCATCCAAGCAGCCCGCCACTACAACTGTCACGTCACAATCGGCTACCCTGAGATCACGACAGCTACCTCAACACAACCCTCCACACAATACAACTCCACTGTCACCATCTCCCCATCCGGTGCCATCCTCGCAAACTACCGCAAATCCTTCCTCTACTACACCGACGAAACTTGGGCAACTGAAGGCCCCGGCTCACACGAGCACAAGCTGTCTAATCCAGCTTCACCAGACGCCCCGTTCTTCTGCGGCCCGCTGGGCGACCTGGGAAACGTGACGCTGGGGATCTGCATGGACATCAACCCGTACAAATTCACCGCTGCCTGGGACGCGTACGAATTCGCATCCACCGCGCTGTCCAACAGATCTCACTTGCTCTGTGTCTCGATGGCCTGGCTGTGCCACCTCACACCCGAAGAACTCATGCGTGATTCGAGTCAGCCTGATGTAGCCACGATTGCGTACTGGGTCGAGCGGTTCCAGCCGATTGTCGAGGCACGGCTGGACGAGCCGGTGTTTGTTGTGTTGGCGAACCGGAGCGGGATGGAGAAGGGGGTGTGCTATGCGGGGAGTAGCACGGTGATCAAGATCGACAAGGGGGTTGTGAGTTTGTTTGAGACGGCGGGGAAGAGCGATGAGAGGTGTCTGGTGGTGGATTTGAGTGATCAGCCCAAGTTCCAGGTGAGGAGTGGGAAGTAGAGAAGACCGGGAAGTTGAGTTTGTTTGAGACGTTGTGCTTACATTAAGAGCAGTTCGAATGGTATCCGGTTTCTGCGTTTCGGATGCAATGAGTAGGGCAAGGGACGAGAGTGATGTGACTGCGCGAGTGTATGCTGTGCCTGAAGGATGAGTTATTTTGCGAGCGGGAACGAAGTACCTGAGGTGGGCGGGCACCGCTGAGAGGGAGTAGTGCACCGTTTACGGCGCTCTGAGCCGAGACCATTGCTGCTGTTGCGAAGGAGAAATTGATATGCATGATAGCATTAGCAACGTGCCAAACAAGTAGCACGCACATCACGATCCATACACATCGAACGACGCACGCACATCGTAATTCATTGCGACCAGCAAGTGTATTCGTATCTCAAACCACTGCCTAGTCTAACCCATCATGATTCGATTTCTCATTCCCGCAAAAGCGCCAGAGTATTCGCAGATACCCATACCATTCATGAAGAAAGACATAATGTGCCCCGCTTAGAAGACTGTCCGCTCGATTCCCGTCATTGCGATTCGAAATCGATTTCCGTAGGTGCGCTCGTGATTGTATTTGTCGTGTACGCGGCTGTGTACTTGAATGCGAGAATCGAAAGTCGAAAATGAGGGCCCATGGGCGAGTCGTCTAGATACCGAGACGAGTCTTGCGCCAGTGCCTCCTCTTGGCGTTGTACCTGCGGACTGTCAGCTGCTGCCACCTGTGTATGCGTTCCTTGCGTGTGTCGTGCGAGTTGGCGCCAAAAGCTAGAGTATGCAGGCGTTCGCGGCGTCGGCGTACCTGATGGTGTTGTTTGTCCTCAGGCGGATCCACTGGGGGATGGGGCGGTTTTGCTTCTGAGCCTTTGCAAGCTTCTGCTTGGTGCGGAAAGACTTCTGGGACTGTACAAATTCGTTAGAAAACGTCGAACGTAGGGTTGGCCGTCGTGGCAGGGCGGCGGCGTACCGGCATCGTGGCTGATTGACTGGCAGTCGGATGTCGAGAGTTTCGGTCTGTGTCGAGAGGTTCGATTTTCTGACGAGGGCAGATGCGAAGCGAGTCTTCGTGCGTGGCTCGTGCACGCTAATCCCAAACGGCTCATCACGGGAGGCGCGATCATTGATGAACACCAACACCAATGTGTAGAACAAGTGACACTGCACCTGAGCTCGGATTCTTACTGTGATTGTTTGATCCTCAATTCTTAGTCCTAATGGTTCGTCTCAACTACTTATTGATTGGTGTTAATGTGAAGGTTTGCATGACACGACACTCAGTCTGACAAGGCTGCTCCTGATCCATGAATATAACTACCCCCGCTTCCCGATTTCTCTTCTCTTCGCAGGTCGTACGACATAGACACAATCCTTTAGCATCCACTTGAAGCTGCATCGAATGACTCCAGTCTCTACAAGAGCTTTAGTTTTCCGCCGGGCTGTGCACGAATCTAGTTGACTTGAACCAATGGCACTCCATCGAGTACTTTAAACATTCATGGCTCCAGGCAACGCAAGATCATGCGTCGAGCCCCCAAGCCCCCTTTGAGACCTTATCCCGTTCTAGTTATAGGCAAATCTAACAGCGTCGTAGAACAATGAGCTTCGATATCGTCCACATTAATGTTGATGATGCTAGCATTCCTGTCTATAAGGATTGGATATCAGCAGTATTGTCTTACTTCAAGAAAGCTTTCGCTGCCCCCTTTCCAGAAGCTGACGATCGCGCAATACGCCTGGATGATGTCAGCGAGCAGACTTTCCGGATTTTTTATACTGGTTGATGGACCAGATGGACCACCCTGACCTGGATCAGGACTTAAAAACGCTCGACGTCCTTCTACCATCAGGTGTACCTGCATCCTCTGCATTTGATGCCAAAACGACCGAAAGCAGCCAGGGAAACGACCTGGATATGGACCCAAGCAACGATGAAGACTCCGAAGATGACTCTGATGCCGAAACTGGAAACGATTCAGATCTTCTACACGAAATAGAGATTGCCACCAGAATCCAGACTGGCTAGCGAACTACCGATCGCATATCATCACCGTAATGGAGCTATTCATATTTGGTGACAGGTACGACATTCCTCAGCTACGCGACGACATTGTCACTGCCATCATGTTCTGAGAGGATATGTGGCAATGGGCGACCGATCCAGACGCCGAACTTATCGACTCGATTCACGGCGACCTTCCTAAAACCTCTACCCTGGCAAAAATCCTGGCGCATACTACTGCATTCCTTTGGCTTCTCAGGAAAGACCAGGACAATACTTCCGAAATTCAGTCTTTACACGAGATGCACCCAGATTTTATCTTCAACGTGCACCTGGCTCAGAACGAAGGACTTAGGCGCAGACTAGCGAACGAGGACGTGGATCGATTGATCAAAGACTACCTCCCTTGCAAATTTCACAAGCACTCAGTGCTTGTGCGAAGAGAGTTTTGTCGGCATATTCAAATGCATGACCTGCGGTCTAAACGGCTTGGTCCGCTGGAGATAGTCAACAACTGCAAACTCCAGAAAATCGCAGGCAACCTGGTCTCCCGTCTTCTAAGCGAGGCTGACAATGTGGCTCGATCAGGAGTGATGAGATTGTCGGCGGGAAGCGTTTGCTTTGCTACCAAACGTGGAACCACGGTAAACAAGACGATGAAGGTTCCATGTTTGCTGCCTAAAAGCCTTATCACGCTCAAGTCCTCTCCCACCTTCCACCCACTACAGTCAACTGCGGAGGTATTCAACTATGGAGTCAGCAACGACGTCGTCTGGCATCGCAATATTTGATTTTCTGTAAATTCCTGCGCAGCCCAGATACCTTTGAGGAAACACAAAACCAACTCGACGTGTCCAGTACGATGAGTCTCGACACTGTTACTGTTCGGCTTGCGAATTCGGAAATCCCAGTCAACAGAAGTTGCTAACTGCGGTCTCAACTTACTTCAGGAAAGCCTTTGATGGCTCCTTCAAAGAGGCTGATGAGCGCTCCATCACCCTAGTTGACGTGACCGAACAAACATTCCGAATCTTCCTCCAGTGGGCGTACGCACAAATGTCTCAAGCTCAGCTCACCACGATACCGCTGTGCAAAGACCTGCAGCTTATACAAGACTCAGCAAAATCTGGCGCAGCTGTACCACCCACTACTGGAACAACCGGGAGAGATGACGAGAGCGACTCGAGCATGGCTTCAGATCGTAATGCTGCGCCTGTTGCGGCCTTCGACGAAGGTGCTTTTCACTACGACCCAGAGGGACTCGGCAGGACACGGTACTGGAAGAACAACGAGTAGCTTGCCAACTATAGGTCTGTGGTATTATCCATCCTTCGTCTCTACATCTTCGCGGATAAGTACTCGGTACCTCAGCTGCGCGACGACATCATGACCGCCTTTGTGGGACAGTGTTGGGCAATGGACTGGTTCCCTGATCCAGATAAAGAGACGGTGGCTACCATGTACGACGAAATCCCAGGCTCCTCGACTATGGTCAAGTTTCTCGTCCATTGTACGGCATTGCTCTGGCTCACGGAGCCACAGTCAGAATTGTGCCGGCAACTTGCAGTCGATGAGAGCTATGAATCCAGACTTCGCCTTCGACGTCAGCATGGTCCTGGCTAAAACGATCCAAGATCATAAGACTTTCAACAGTGGACGCCGGGGTTTCGATGAGATGGAGAGCTCTGGTGAAAGATGCGTGCTTTCTACATGAGCACTCGGCACTCGACCAAGATCAGTGTCGCCAGCGCATCTCGAACAACCCTCACATCTTCGCTGCGATGATGGCTGCCTGCGTAAAAGACGCTACGAGCCAGTCAACGACGACAGCGTGATCGACAAGACGCATTCAAGCTACACCAACAACACTCGTCAAGGGACATGATCAGAAGGGTCTTCACGTCATACTGCCAGGCGCGTCAAGCAAATGTGTTGGCGATACACAGAGTGCTGTATGAACGTAGACGTCAATTCAGTTCAACCGTCTGGAGGTGATCAGTACATCACAGCTCTCGCATGGAAAACAGAAGAACGGCTAATATCACAGCATGCTTTGGCCATGGCGCTACGCGATGATCCGCGCATGTTCATGCAGGTGCAAGACGCCGGCTGAGTGGATCCTCACCGGATGCAGTTCTGAACACCACCAGGACTCAGAATACGTGTTCTGTATGTGCAGCAAGCAACACATGCAAAGAAGCCATGTAGACTCCAAAGTAATGAACAAATGACTACAACATGCCAAGCCTGATAGTGTCACTGTGAAACAAATGCGACAAGTTGAAGCCCACGATTGTCAGAGGATGCTGGTTTGTTTCCCTAGATGAAGCTATGACCACAAAAAACTGCGCTTTCCGTATCATGAACTATCGATCTCCGTCCTTGGACCCTCTTCTTGGCCAACCTGCGCATCGTCCTGCACCATGCTGCAACCCCACTGCCCACCATGTGTTTCGCAGATATGCGCGGCGCAACTGTCTTATAACACGTCCGTTCCTTCATCTTCATCTCGTGACAATTGCCTCCAGCCTTGGGCGCGCTGAATAAAGCCAAGCGCAAGCAGAGTATTAATTCCCCAGATAAGAGCGAGAAAGAACCAGTTTTCTGGCATTGACCCACCAAACTCTGGTCACGTACCCCTTGAGACACCAACACTTTCTCAGCTCCAATTGTAGAGCAAAACCCAAATTATGGCGGACCGCCGAGGTGCTACAACACCACCTCCAAAATCCCCGTCTCCGGCATCTCTTCCGCGATCCTCGAGCCTTCCTCGCATTGCCAACAGCAAGCTCTTCCTGCCCCTTCAGAACGAAGGAAGCGCAATCTCCACTCGAGGACAGCACTTGCCCTCGCTGTTCAAGCGGCGACCGTCGACAATTCGTAGCACCGAGCGCGAGCGCCGCGGAAGCGTCAGCGAGGATGATGAGGATTTGGAAAGCGCCCGTCATGGGCCTATGATGAACTACGACAGCGACTCGGACAGAAGGCACAGTGTTGGCGCGCAGGTTCTGAACACACCGCAGATGCGAAGTCAGCGACTGATTGGAAACTCGAACCCCAGGTACAAGTGGTGAGTACAGCGAGCATGAAAACGGCAGCGGACAGGGTCTGACTACGGACAGGGAGAAGTACTATAAGAGCGAAGAAGAGCTTAAGGGCATGAAAAAGCCTTTGTAAGTTGAACAATGCTTACGCTGTGTGTACTTAACTGACATGAGCTCAGACGAGAGTACTACGAGCGCAATAACCAGCTCATCCAGAACTACATGTACATCGATCGTCTCCTCGATTCTTCGCTACCTCATAACCTGATTCAAGAGTATACCAACCTTGAGTCCGGCGCAGTCAATATCCCCTACACGATCAGCGAGGAGTCGTCTGCTGTCAACACGCCAGCCGCAACGACGCCGAGCAACGGTCTGTTACATAGCAATAGTCATTCTTCGACAAACAGCTTGACAGAATATGGCACGAACGGAAATGCAAACGGAAGTACAAAGACCAAGCTCACACGAACCCCGAAGAATCTGTACAAGGTCCCTGAGGTCGACGAGAACACACCTCTGATTCTGCGAGACGAAGCCATTTCAGATGACGAGGACGACGAGGGGTCGTCGAACTCGAAGCTGATGGAATGGGTGCCCGAGGAGGGCGAAGACACGGACAGCCCTATCGTCAAGCTGGCACTCTACGTCAACCTGGCAGCCAACACCGCACTGCTGATTTTGAAGATCATAGTGGCGGTCATGACATCCTCGCTTTCCGTCGTAGCCAGTTTGGTTGATGCGGCATTGGACTTCCTCAGTACAGCTATCGTGTGGTTCACGTCCTGGATGATCGCACGTCAGGATCGCTATGCCTACCCAGTTGGCAGGCGGCGTTTGGAGCCAATCGGCGTGCTTGTCTTCTCTGTTATCATGATTACCTCTTTCTTCCAGGTCGGCATCGAGGGTATCTCCCGTCTCTCCGGACCGGACCACACCATCGTGCAGCTTACCATCCCCGCTGTCGCTATCATGGCTTCCACGGTCGTCATCAAGGGGCTTTGTTGGCTTTGGTGCCGCCTCATTCGCAATTCTTCTGTGCAAGCGCTTGCACAGGATGCCATTACCGATGTTGTCTTCAACACCTTCTCTATCTTCTTCCCGCTTGTTGGCTACTTTGCGAAGATCTGGTGGCTGGATGCGCTGGGTGGTATACTGCTCTCGGCCTACGTGATCATCAATTGGTCGCGCACATCCGCAGAACACATTCGCAACTTGACTGGTGCGAGTGCGACTGCTGATGAGCGGAACATCTTGCTGTACATGACGATGCGGTTCGCCAAGTCAATCAAGAGGATCCAGGGTATTCAGGCCTACCACGCTGGCGACAAGCTCAACGTGGAGGTCGACATCGTGGTCGATGAGCACACTGCACTAAGGGACAGCCACGATCTCGGAGAGAGCTTGCAGTATGTTCTCGGTAAGTCATCCATCCATCTGTCATCGTCAAAGATGTTTGCTAATGTTCTTCTAGAGAGTGTACCATATGTCGACCGTGCATTCGTCCATATCGATTACACGGATTACAACTTTCCCACGCACATGTCGCAGCAAGAATAAGACGGCTGAGACAGTTTTTATTGTGTCGCTTGATTGAGATCAAGGCATCTGTGTCATATGTACCCGCCTCTTTGTAGCTATGGAACGAAGTTTAACTTCACATCTTGAAACCTGAGTGCTGAATTTCTATTTCAATCATCAAGATCTGCTCACTGTACTTCGTGAGCTCGTGGAGTGAAAGTGTGACCACGCGCCGCTAGCGTGTCGCGCTAGAGCGTTCCCCTGGTCAACGGCGACCCTTGTTTGAAGATCCGCCCCAGTAAACGCTCGAGCAAGCGCACGCCTCAACGCTTGACCACAACCAATGGAAATCGTGAGCAATCTGAAAAAGATCTATCTCAATTCCAAAATGGGCAATGCGAACTCAGCGCCAACCGTCGGGCAGAAGCGAAAGCGCCCAAACTTCCTGTGAGCAATCTACGTAACACGCGCTCGGCACATCGGGTCCACAGCCGTGCACACCTCATCCGAGCATGCTACTGACGCAAGGCATAGAGCAATCGATCAGACCCTCATCGGGATAACAATAGGCGACGAGGAGGAGGACAAGAAGTCGTTCATGCTACACAAAGATCTACTTTGCGCACACTCACGCTACTTCCGCAACGCGTGCGAAGGACTACTTTCAGAAGACGAAGCCCTAACCATCCACCTTCCAAATGCCTCAGAATCAACAACCAAACTCTTCCAATTCTGGCTCTACGGCCAAGCAACACGAGAAGAACCCAAACGGCTCATCAAGCGCCCCAAACATACCCTTAACAAGGGCAAAGAAATCATCGACCTGGACGCAGCCGGGCCTGCAGACGACCATGCCCCACCACCACTGGACGCCGAAGATGACATCGGCATGAGCACAGAAGCCCTCTTCGACACGCGCCGCACACCAGCCTGGCTCGACACAAAAGAATTTCTCTTCCGTACAAACCACCAATACCTCCGCACCTTCATTGGCCTCTCCACGCTCGCCCACACCTACGACATCCCGCAACTCTCATCGGACATCATGACGTTGCTCGTCGAGCTGCAGAACTACAACCGTGACAAGCGCGGGCACCGCGACCTGTGGCCTCCCTATCAGGAATTGTATGCCGGCCTCCCGAGCGTCGCGCCGCTGTGCAAGTACCTCGTCAAAGAAGCCGCTGTGTACCGCGACCTGACGAAGATAAAGAGGAGCAAGTTAGACGACCTACCTAAGGACTTCCTCGTCGATATGCTCCTCACCACCACACCTCTGAAACGCGTGAGCCGGCTCAAACTCAAAGAAGAAATCCGCGACTCGTGCAACTTCCACGCACACCCGTCTTCCGCCAGCATCACTGCGTGTAAAAAGCGACAATTAAGGGACGGCGCGTTCTACAGTTCTTTTCTGCGGGCGTGCATGAGCGAGGTGTATGCGCTGGAGGAGAGCGCGGAGAATTTCGATCAAGATGGGGAGAGCGAGACGACAGAAGTGTTGCAGCAGGAGATGTTTGCGTTGGAGGAGGAGAGCGAGATTTGTAGGGAGTGGGACTGGGATAATGAAGAGACGTTGCGGGTTAGTGAGGGAGAGGAGAGTGGGTGAGATGCCTGAAGCAGAGAGTATCGAACGGGAGTTTTGGGGTTGCGAGGAGGGCTTTGCAAGTTGATCGTGACTGTCTTGTTCGAGTGGAAGTGGGAGGCGAGACCTTGAGCTGCTGAATGCCTTTAAGGGTAGAGTTGGGTAGATAAGTGACTTAGATAGTTTTGTTCTGCATCTTGCGTCGGCGTTCGTCTTTTGCCGTGGGGAGTTATACAATATGTTACTGTCTGCATTCGAACAAAATGAATTTGCATCGGTCGCTCTCTTCAGTGACTAGCTTCTGGGCTAGGTGATGCTTTGTCCTGTACGTCGCTTGCAACTCTTTTGTTGGGGTGCTCAGCGGATTTTCGAGTTAGTGAATGCCTCCCGAAGTAGAGTTGGGTCGAGGACTGGCACGGTAAGGCGTTTTGTGCATTTTGAGTTTGGAGCGGAGGAATACAGTGTACCATTCCCATGTCACCCATTCTCCTAATCGAGGCCAACGCTCTTTTACTTGTATGGAAGAATATAGTATATTATTGGTCTCAATACTGCGGCCCTTTCTCTGCGAATCCATCCCACATGTGTTGCAAATCAACCTGAATGCCTGGTCCACCCTTTCTGATACCGGTAAGCTCCACTGGCCCCTTGGCCGTCGGTACTTCAAACAGCCGTACGAACACATCACCTCGCTTTCGAAAGACGATCATGCCCACACCAGAGTGGAATGTACCGTCTCGTAGATCCCGCAACTTCCAGGACAGAGAAAAGGGTGAATCCAAGTCAACGGCTAGCCGAGGACCCCTCTCCACATGGATGATGCCATCGGAAACAGGTGATGGGAAATCAGCATACACACGCCGGCCTGGCTTGGGCAGCTTGCACTGACGGAAGGTTGCCCACCATGCGCCGCGGGTTGGGTTGTTGGTCACTGTGAGGTCGAACTTGTAGGAGCCAAACAAGTCTCCTACTTTGTCATGCGCTAAACTTGAGCTGATGTATGTGCCAGTGAGAGGGTATTTCAATCCGGGAAATAGTTCGGAGTCATTTTTGAGATTCGACATGGACGAAAAGGACTGCTAGTCGGTGTACGGTGAAGTATTTAGTGGCTTGCTGCGCGGGTGTAACTCAGCCTCCACGACTGAATCAGCTTTTGACGTTGGCTTTTCGATATGTGTTTGGTCTTCTGGCGGTGCTGAAGCTTGTGTTGTCCTGGCTATCTTGATTAGCGTTGCGCCGGAGCTGTCCGTATCATCGCTGGCTCGTTTGCGCTTTGTTGCTGACGGTTCTCCCAGAGTGTTCCAGGTATTGGGTGGTGTCGTGGCTGCAGTAATGCCAGAGATTAGCGGATTGGCTGCGGAGCATGTTAGTTCAAGGGTCATTGTACTTGTATCCTTACAACGTACCAGCGACGTTCAACCCATGGCTGCGGTTGCGGGCCATTGCAAGGTGTTTGGCCCAAACATCTTCTTGTGCTTTGGCAGCATCAACTCTCCTATACTTGAGGTTTTCTGCTTCCTAAAGAGCGCTCATCTTGTCCTCGATCTCCCGGATCTCTGGTGGTACCGCAAGCTCGGAGCGATGCAGAGCATTCCGCAGGCGGTGCTTCGCAAGGTCAATATCTGACGTGACCAGTAGACCATAGTGAATGAGCTGGGCGCTGTAGAAGTGCGGAGGCTTGTCTTTCGATGGCTCCAAACCGTCAGAGCTCAGAAGAGCAGCGAGCTCGGCTGGAGTGGCGCGCGGACAAGAGCGTGCACCGTCGCCGGGATTTGCATGAAGAACGGACCTGTATATAAAGTTGCGGAAATGCAACGGCGGCGCAAGTCGGTCCATATTGCTAAGAATGGGGTTGTGCAGACTGGAGGTCGTCGAAGCATCAAGAGGAAAGAGAGGGGTTGTGCGCTAAGACCATTGTTGTTTTGCTCAGCGGCAGTCGGGACAAGCAACTGGTGGTAAGAGCCATGGACCGTAATGTTGCAAACACGACTGACTACCTCCACGCTGTGGGAAGAACAAAGCCTGATGCAAATGCTGTCACACACACACGGAGAGAATAACTCCATGGTATGGTCCTCAGATACATTGCTGTCGTGTTGTAGAGCATTGTGTATATACCATACGCACGAAAAAGTGAGGACGATGTATATGTGAAGGCCTTACAGGCTGAGACAGCAAGTGACTCTGGGAAGATAGTCCTCAATGACCTTTGATCACACTTGAACTGGTAGCTACCTTGACTACCTCTAAGGGGGATGTTCAATACAGACTCCAAGCAGTGGATGACCAGACGTTTGTGACACCTGCAGGTTCCTGTTAGCTAAAACGGCCTCCAATGATGCCGAGTCAAGTAGCCACGAGTCGACTGGGGCTGTGTGAGGTATTAAATATGGGGATGTGGGACGTGGTCCGAATAGCAGAGGTGGGCTACTCGGTTCTCGTTTTCGTTCCCGCTGTCACATCGAGATGTTGGACCTAACCGAGCCAGTGAGCGTACTTTTGATGTTATGGATTTACCAGTTCTTGCAGGTGTTTTAAATCAACAACGACAGGCAACCGCTTCAGTTCGTTACCAACAGAGCCAGAGCTGCAGACAACGTAGATCCTTGTAACTTGAAAGGCGACCTGTTGTGCAAATGGATGGTTGTGAGTGGTTGTCGAAAATCGCTCAAGACCTGCTGTTCGTCTCCACTTTGGATTGTTATCCTGCAAGATAGGAACAGGACTGCAAATGCGACCTTTTATGTAACGTTGTCGTGCAGCCGTCAGATTCGACTGTGAGGCACCAGGTCAAAGCAGTTTTCGTGCCGAGTATTGTGTAAGAGTAAACAAAGTTATGAGGTTGGTGTAGCTTTCGATGCAGTGGCCAATGAAGGCTAAATCGGTACAGAGAACCCCTGCAGTTTGTAGCCCCAGGTAAACGGTTCTACCCAGACTGGTGGTAAGTCAAGAGAGGTCAGTGCGAGAGTGTGCGTTCGATCAGATACAGCCGTTGGTCCGCAAGATCTGCTTGCTGCAGTTGTTGAAGGTACACGGCAAAATTTGGCGTGCGTCCATGTGGCAGACTCAAGCTGTGGACGGTGAATGGGTAGCCGACTTGATCCTTAGATTGCTGTGCTGCAGGTTGTACGCATTCGGGGATTATTTGAGTTGCGGTGTGAGGTGTGGAGGCCACTGGAGGGCAGCCTACGCGGGCACATGGAAGGCGCGAGCTGACGACACCGGTGCGCGGTTGCTGTTGGTGATGTTGCTTCCTAATTTCCCTGCGCGCTCGTAACGTTTGCCGGCGTCGTGCCGGTATGGGTACCTGCAATAGAGACCCCACTGATGATGAAGACACAGCGTGATGAGTAGGGACGTGTGATCACAACATGTCTTGCAGAGGCTATGGCTTACCCTCACAAAAAGTAAATTCACTTGCGTCACCAGACATTGGTGCTGTGCCTGCAGCTGGAGGAGTCGGATTGATGGAGAATTCTTCGAGTGTACGGAACTGGGATTGAAGCTAGGGTTGATGCTGGCTGATGGTGCTGGATCTCGAAGTCTACACTTGCAGGACGTCACCTTGAAGCCCTTTGTAAAAGCATGTCAGCACTGCAACATGTGCGAGTGTCTTGCGCGGCATTGCGTAAAGCAAACATCTGAACGTCCACTGTGACATCCACCGACCGAGTGCGAGCAAGGCTAAAGATCAAACTGTGCTTGGCCGCTTCCCGCGGGTCATCGTGTCTTAATAATCCATTTTCAGAGATGAGCGGTCGGCGGCAAGTCGAATAATGAGGGGAATGAAATGGAAAATCGCGCAGTCTAACTGGAATCGAAGCTCCCGACCACGAGAAAGTCGAGGCAGTGCAAACTCCCGCACAAACACGTTTGGTTTCAGCGAAATATTTACCCTGCGTGCAGCCTGTTGTCTCGAGAGCTTTACCTGCTGTTCAAGACAACAACCCACTTCAACAAGCAAGCCTTCGGGAGCGCTGCTACTGACCGGCGCACCTGCCAACCCAACGACATCATCCGCCGATCCTTCCTCGGCCCCCGACACAGCCACAGCCACAGCAGCCACCCATCAAGTGCGCGAGCAAGTGACTGCCTCTGCACGAGTTGCGCGCGCGTTTGTAATCGCCTCCAGCATATAGACAGCGCCCACCACTGCACTGCAAGTTGACTGTTCGCCCTGGCGACTGCACCTTCCTAGTCTTCACCGTGTTTTCGCGATACAAGAGCACCCACGCGCAGCACACGCTCCCGAACCTGATCTCCACCACCCACCGCCGCCGAACGTATGCTGTGCTGAAGGCCATACAATAACACCCTGGGCTTCTTGCCCGCGAGACACCTGCGTCTCTGAAACAAGTACCATCACCCTTCCCGTACCCATTTTTCGACCCACCTTGCCTTCCTAGCCGCGCCGGCCAGCACAGCACGCAAATTCAAGGATATGGCGGCCCCTACGAGCAGTAACCCACCCAGTGGGACCTCAAAACCTGCTGCTTCGCCCTCAGCGACTGCCTCTACGGCGTCGTCACTGCATTCCATGCCAGATGCGACTGCTCTGTCCCCACCTGTTGTTCATCAGTCCGGAGCGCATGGAGTGCAAGCTGCCGCCGAAGCCCTTCTGAAGCCGAAAAAACCAACGATGACGTCGCGTCTGAGCAGCATGTTTGGCTCTAGCAAGGAGGCTGGATCCAGACAGTCGAACGGAGACATCGTCAAGGCTGCGAGGGTAGCCAACGGCGTCGACACTGCGAACGGCCGCCCGCCACCTGTGCGCCAGGGCTCGGTGTCGAAAGCTCCCAAAGAGCCCGCACCCTACAAGCGCTTCTGGACCAACGAGGAGAGCGGCCACGAGCACCACCTGAAGGTCGCCAAACGTCAAGAAAAGCTGTCCGACATGTTCCAAAATTTGATGTTAGGCAAGAAGAAGGAGGACAACCCCGCCGACCAGCCCCTCAGTCTGATGTCGAACTGGGTCGACGTCATGCGCAACGAAAAGGAAAAGCTCGCCGAGGCGAAGAACTCCCCCAACAACCTGCCGCAGACATTGGTGCAGAAGTACGGCAAATGTCAAGAAGTCGTTGGGCGAGGAGCTTTCGGTATCGTTCGTGTCGCACACAAGCAGGATCCCAAGGACGCGAAGCGCGAGCAGCTCTACGCTGTGAAGGAGTTTAAGCAGCGACCTAACGAATCTGCGAAGAAATACCAGAAGCGCCTTACCTCCGAATTCTGTATATCGTCTTCGATGCAGCACCCCAACGTTATCACCACCCTCGACCTCCTCCAGGACGAGAAGGGTGTCTACTGTGAGGTCATGGAATACTGTTCTGGAGGCGACCTGTACACTCTTGTACTGGCCGCTGGCCAGCTCGAGGTTGCTGAGGCCGACTGCTTCTTCAAGCAGTTGATGCGCGGTGTCGAGTACATGCACGAGATGGGTGTTGCGCATCGCGATCTAAAGCCTGAGAATCTCCTCCTGACCACCCATGGTTCCATAAAAATCACCGACTTCGGCAATGGCGAGTGCTTCAGGATGGCCTGGGAGAAGGAAGCCCACATGACCGCTGGCCTTTGCGGTTCGGCACCTTACATTGCACCTGAGGAGTATGTTGACAAGGAGTTCGATCCTCGTGCTGTCGATGTGTGGGCTTGCGGTATCATCTACATGGCCATGAGGACGGGTCGCCATCTCTGGCGTGTCGCCCAAAAGGGCGAGGATGAGTTCTTCGATCGCTATCTTGAGGACCGCAAAGAGGAAGAGGGTTACCGACCCATCGAGGTCCTGCGAAGAGTAAGTTACTTCAACCACGCGAAATGTACCCACTAACATCATTTGCAGCGTCAATGCCGTAACGTGATCTACTCGATCCTGGATCCCATCCCTGCACGACGTCTCACCGCGCACCAAGTTCTTGCCTCCGAATGGGTTTCGGAGATCAAGGTCTGCCATGCAGGCAACGAAGGCTTCTAGAACAAGACTTCGTAGGCTGGCTTCGATTCCTTTTAGACCACGCAGGCGTGCGACTGCCTCCAGCCATGGCTACGGCTTTCGTTGGCGCTGGAAACGGATGATCATTCGATATGCGACTCCATTTGCTCAGGATCCACCTTCGAGCACAGTCCTCCGTACTTTGATCCTGGGTCGCTTCAACACTTGATCTAGAGGCCATTTGCACGAATGTTTGACAGTACTTTTTCACTTGATATGTTATTATTCGATTCGACGATACCTGGCAAGACATACCCATTACGACTACAGCATAGCGGGAACTTCTGACACTGGGATTTTTAGCACTCTCATAAGGCGTTTTCTTCAACCCGATCATGGCGTCTCGGGGAAACGAGCACGACATACAAGATAGAGACGACGATGGGAAGACAGAGGAGTTTGCGAGTGGATGTTTGATATCGATATGGGAGGCGTGAAAGCCTCCTCGCTTGCTTGCAGAGAGTTGGGCGCATGGATAAGCAACCTTCTACGAGTCTCCTTCTTACGATGTAGCATGAATGTAATTGAGCGTGCGGCGTGTGTTGCCGCTGCTCCTGCTGCTCCTACTAAACGTGCTCTCATGTTCCTGGACAAGCTGGACACGATGACAGCCGTTTCTTAACTTCTATAAAGCAGCTAGGAGATCTTCGGCAAATTCAAGATAACGGTTTTATACAAGCAAAATACTCTATAGTCCTCTGTACGTTTAAGCGCAAATCTGCTTTGAATGCCGCCCAGACTCGGAGGATCGGGCTTTCTTCGCAACATGAGAAACGTTCTGCTGAATTCATGCACTATGAACAACTATGAAACTTGACAGTTTGAATCACAATAATGCGACAAACCAGTGATTGAACGAACAAACAATTCAACATCCCCTGTTTTTTGACACCTGCTGTTGTTTGACATAGACGCGCCTGCTGTATGACGATGGCTTGGCAGCAGCGCTTGGTACCAGCCGCCGCAACAAAGATGCGGGTGTATGAGCCACTGTTCAGCAACGTGTCTTTGCACGAACACCGGTTCGCAGTGCACTGAACCTCCCAGCCCCCCGCGCATGTATCAGTGCTCATGATCTGTATCGACACTCGAACGGCCAACTCGTAGCAACTCGAGTCTGGTCAAGCTATGCGATCAAGCAATGCCCACGATTGGCGCACCACTCCGCAAATGGACGGCATTCCTGCTCCTCTGCAGCACACCCACGACCGCACTTGCCCAGGCGACGAATAACAACGTGACCTCCAGCACGGGCGCTACTGCAGCTTCGAGTGTCACACAGCATAGTGCTTCTACTGCTCCTTCGCAGCCAACACCTCTCTCTCGCTCTTACGCCGATACCGACACGATATGCTTGTACCGAACGATAAATTATATTACGCACACGCTACCTCAGCAATGTCTGAAGACGAGTTGGTCAGCCCCAGTCGCTACAGTCTCCAGTGACGAAACAGTACCCGCAGCAGAACCAACATTGACGCCGCAAATATCGGCCTCTACTACAAAGGAAGGAGCAGAGAGTAGGGCAGATGAGAGCACAGGGAGTCCTACACCTGTGTCTGCCTCTTCAGCAGAAGGCACGGGCTCTGTCGAGAGTGTGGCTGGCAGCGGTACCGCAAGCACAGAACCAGATACTGAGCTGGAGACGGACTCGCCTTTCGACAACGCCAACTTTCTCTCATTTGACGAATGGAAGAAGAGAAACTTGGCCCAAGCCGGCCAGTCGCCTGAGAATGTTGGACAGGGTCGAGCTGCTTCTGCCGACCAGGGGCCTAGAAGGCGCCCGGTCAACGTTAATGCCTTGGACTCTCTAGGCGAGGAGGCAGAGATTGATATCGATTTCAGTGGCTTTGGGGACCCATCTGAGGGAAGCTCCATTGGCAGTGGTATCGCTTCAAGGGATCCGGGCTCTGAAGCTGCAAAGTCTACTGGGGAGGCAGACAAAGCTGGCTCAGGCTCCTGGGCGCTCAGCAAAGATGCTGGAAAGACGTGTAAGGAGCGCTTCAACTATGCCTCGTTCGACTGCGCAGCAACTGTTCTTAAGACGAACAAGAAGGCAAAGGGCTCCTCAGCTGTGTTGTCAGAACACAAGGACAGCTACATGCTGAACGAGTGCTCTGTCGATAACAAGTTTCTAATTGTAGAGCTTTGTGACGACATTCTGGTTGATACAGTCGTCCTTGCCAACTACGAGTTCTTCTCGTCCATGTTCCGCCATTTTCGCGTCAGCGTATCAGACCGCTACCCCGTTAAGATGGAGAGATGGCGCACGCTAGCCACCTTCGAAGCTCGCAACTCCCGCGATATCCAACCTTTCCTCGTCACAGAACCACAGATCTGGGCTCGCTATCTGCGCATTGAGTTCTTGACGCACTATGGCAATGAGTTCTACTGTCCTTTGAGTCTGTTGCGGGTGCATGGCACTACCATGATGGAGCAGTTTAGACGGGAGGAAGAAGAAGCTCGAGGCGGCGATGACGACGCTGAATCGATTGAAGAGGAGGAGGATGTTGTTAAGCCCGCTGATGGTAGTGGCCCAATACCGGCGGACCGAGTACCAGTTATACCGGCCAAAGAAGAACCCACGGTGCCGAAAGCGACGGTTCTTGCTAAAAGCACATCGCAATCCACCATCTCTCCTAGCACTCAGCCGGCCCCTAGTCAAACTGTATCGCAGCCCACGACGTCCGGACTACCATCAGCTTCCTGGCGAGCGCCACAATCGACGCCGATCAACCGATCGACTGGTGCATCTGATAGCAATGACACCGCCAGCAGCTCATCAACCAAGTCGTCTTCGTCCACAAAATCTAATGCAGACAATGACAATGACAGCAATATCAACGTGCAAGATCGAGGGGCTAGCAGCACCACCGTCGCCTCGCAGCATGCTCAGACACCTCCAGCATCTCAAAATACCGCACCTATTAGTTCCGGTACCAGCTCTGGAGCACCTGCGATTCGGAAGGATCCCTCGACTCGCTCGCCTGGATCTGACGCGGCCCCTTCACCCGCAAATCATCCGCCTGCGAAGCCTTTCAACAATAATACCGCAGCGAATCCTTCAGCCCAAACACAGTCACGTCCCTCGCCT
The DNA here is from genome assembly GCF_010093625.1 of Macroventuria anomochaeta. Taxonomy (NCBI): domain Eukaryota; kingdom Fungi; phylum Ascomycota; class Dothideomycetes; order Pleosporales; family Didymellaceae; genus Macroventuria; species Macroventuria anomochaeta. The sequence continues at coordinate 479,070 of NW_022985368.1, forward strand.
ACACAACCGAATGCTGCTGCGCCATCTACCCAAGAATCTTTCTTTAAGTCAATCCACAAACGTCTGCAGTACCTCGAGGCTAACAGCACGCTTTCACTGCAATACATTGAGGAACAGTCACGCATCCTGAGAGATGCCTTCATCAAAGTCGAAAAGAAGCAGCTGGCAAAGACAGAGAAGTTTCTGGAGTACATGAACACAACGGTCATTACAGAGCTCAAGCACTATCGCAATTTGTACGAACAGCTTTGGCAAAGCACCGTCATTGAGGTTGAAGGCATCAAAGAGCGACAGAAGTCAGAGATGGGAGAAATCGGCGCTAGACTTAGTCTGATGGCCGACGAGCTCGTTTGGCAGAAGAGGATGGCTGTCGTTCAGTCAACACTGTTACTTCTGTGTCTTGGTCTAGTCCTCTTCGCTAGATCAGGGACGATGGGAGCCGCTGCAGACATGCCTATAGTACAGCAACTGGGAACTAAATACTCCAGTTTCTTCGATTCTCCTCCACCACCACGAGGACCAGAAACTGGCGTAGACAGACGTAGACGGACGTTCAAGAACATGTGGCGCAGCGACACCTCGGCTGGACTGAGTGATAGAAGCGGTCACGAAAGCCAAGGACGTAACATTTTGTCAGATGTCGACAGTGACGATGCAAGAAGTCCTGTTCAGATCCAGTACAGTCCACCGACTCCCAACACACCAGTTGGTAGATCTGCGAATGCCTCACAATCTGGTTCCTCGCCACCGGATGTCAACGGAGTTGTGGACGGTGATTCAGATTGCGGACACGCGACATCAAAAAAGGTCCCTGACATCAGTCTCGAAGACCAAGCCAAGCGCATACAGGTGTTAGCAACACAATCCGGTCCGGCGACACCCAACGGTACACGAGACAGCAGACCGTCATGGGAAGAGGTCAACCGTGCTATCGATCAGTTGAAGGCGGAAGAACAAGAAGCTGCACCACCCAAGGAGGTGCGTGTCAAGGGCAAGGCAAGGTCGCCATTGAGAAGGGCGCAGAGCAGCTACGATGGCGCTGCGGATGACAACTCGCCGACCGATAGCGGCAATGACCTGTTCATCAGCAGTTGATGATTATTGGGTATGCGGCTCTTCCTGGGGCTACTGTGTACTCCAGCGTGGCGTTCGGTTAGTCTATGATGCATTGAGGAATGAACTGGCGTTTGAGGCAGGCTATTGTTTTGTTGACTTTTACATACCCCTTTATTGTTTGGCTGAGGAAGACGTCATGTTAATATTGAATCAACGCATTCTTCAATGCTTGTACGATGATCTTGTCACGAATCATGGTGTTCTGCAACGTGCAAGAACTGTGAAAGCCTTACAACAAAGTATCAATAGTTCTACACTGCAATCGTGGACCGCTCGCACTGCAATTCTGATGTGTTGAGATGCAACGCATCGTGCCTCGTTCTACAGGTTTCGGATCTCTAGGCGTCTGTGCGGATATCGTTATCAACGTACGACGCGTCTCAGCTAATCACCCCATAGCCAAGAATTGTGGGGAGAGCTTTCGCCGCGGGACCTCGGTTCACCAGCGTTCGGGAAGCTCGATCTGCGGGGACATCTCAACCGACAGCGTGTTGCGAGTCGCCCCATCTCTTCAATCACCCCAGACTCCTCGGACTCTTTTCAGTTCTCCAGATTCTAGTCTCACTACTCTTCATCACAATTGAAAAAAAGTGAGCCAAGATGTCTGTCCCTTACAACCTCCTGACCAACGCCCCCAGCGGCCACATCCCGGCTTCGCAGCGCGTTCCTACTATTGCACGACCCTTCCTTAGCGAGAGGGCGGCGAAGACACTCGATCTTGTATGTTCACTGTTCTCAAAAGACAGTCAACAATTGCTTACACATTATTAGGTTGAGAAGTTCGTCGAAGAAGAATGCATTCCTGCTGACCAGGTATACCTCCGCCAGCTTGGCGAGACAACCCAAGAGCGCTTCTCGGCACATCCACAGATTATCGAGGACATGAAGAAGAGGGCACAAGAGCTTGGGCTGTGGAACATGTTCCTTCCTAAGGCACATTTCAAGGAGGGTGCTGGATTCAGCAATCTGGAGTACGGTCTTATGGCTGAATACCTGGGCAAGAGCAGGATAGCTTCTGAGGTAACGAAGTCCACAGCCGCTGTGAAGATGGATTTGGTGCTGACTGCGTTTAGGCTGTCAACTGCGCTGCCCCAGATACCGGTAACATGGAGGTGCTTGCCAAGTACGGCGACGAGGCACAGAAGAGGAAGTGGCTTGACCCTCTGCTGGACGGGAAGATTCGATCTGCATTCTTGATGACAGAGCCTCAAGTTGCCTCGAGTGACGCTACGAACATCGAAATGACCATCAAGCGCGATGGCGACCACTACGTCCTGAACGGCCAGGTAAGTTGCCACAAAGCACACCCTATCATCCAGGCTTCGCTGACAATTGTTCCAGAAATGGTGGTCTTCAGGTATTGGTGACCCTCGCTGCAAGATCTTCATCGTCTTGGGCAAGACCAGCCCCAACAACCCCGACAAGTACAAGCAACAGTCCGTCATCCTCGTTTCCAGCGACACCCCCGGCATCACCATCCACCGCATGCTCTCAGTCATGGGCTTCGACGACGCGCCCCATGGCCATGGCCACGTTACATTCACCAACGTGCGCGTCCCCGCCTCTAATATGGTTCTCAGTGAGGGCAAGGGCTTCGAAATCATCCAAGGCCGTCTCGGACCCGGCCGCATCCACCACGCCATGCGCAGCATCGGCTCCGCCGAGAAGGCCCTCGAATGGATGCTAGCCCGTCTTAACGACCCGCGCAAGAAGCCCTTCGGCGAGATGCTGCACAAGCACGGTATTATGCTCGAACGTGTCGCACGCGCACGCATTGAAATCGACGCCGCGCGCCTCTCCGTCCTCAACGCAGCCATCAAAATTGACGAATCCAACGCCAAAAGCGCGCTCAAGGAAATCGCCGAAGTCAAGGTCCTCGTTCCCGAAGTCAACCTCAAGGTCATCGACTGGGCCATCCAGGCTTATGGAGGTGCTGGTGTCAGCCAGGACACCCCGTTGGCGAATATGTATGCCAGTGGTAGGACGATGAGGATTGTGGATGGGCCCGATGAGGTGCATCTGTTGCAGCTGGGTAGAAATGAGAACAAGCGGGGTCCCGCACATAAGCAGAGGATTGAGGCGCAGCAGAAGAAGGGCGAGGAGTTGTGTAGGAAGTATGGGATTGAGCCCAGGGATCCGCTGTACTTGAACAGGACGAGTGCGGAGTCTAGCAAACTGTAGAGCGTTGTTTTGCTACATAGATTGTTGACTATCAAAGTTTTGCTCATTAGGCTAGGAGCCATACAAGTTGGAATCATCTAAAGTGTCCAGTCTATTGACCCTACTGCTCGCTAATGCATGTTCATGAGTGCACTTGCCTGATACTTCTGGTTTCGAACCCCTATAAGCAATCGTGCTGCTTCACTAAGGAATATACATTCGAGGGTTCGGCTTCGTGCTAAACCTCATAGTTTACATTGTCTAAGTTTTCAGCGTAGAGCAGAGGAGGGTGATTGGCAGTTTGGAAATCGTGTATTTTGGTTGCAATTCCCACAGCCTTACTGCAATTCGCTACCTATGCCATGAGATACATACCCTAACCCTGGAATGACTACAGCACGAATGCTCCCGAGCTATGTTCTGTCCGTGTGCTCTTGTTGTGAGGTAAGCTGGTTTAACCTGCGTCGAGACACACCATGGACCAAACTCCTGAGTCTTGGGACTACGTCGCCGCTTGACCTGGCCTCATCACTCCGTGAAAACTACAGCCTCAACTAAAGCAGGGCTTCAGGGCGTGCGTCTACCGAAGCCCACAACTCCAACACATGCAAGTAACGATGCACCCCCTTCCTAGCAGCCTTGTGAGTTCGCTGGAGGCACACAGCTACGAGTTCTGCTGGTGCAAGTTCACGATGAATGTGTCTGCTTCTCGCAGCACCTTGCTGAGCGCCACCCTCGGTGCTGCTCCTGCCTCTTCTTGCAGGCGGTGTCGGGGGCTGGATCGCCGAGCTATCGTGGCCCCACTTGTCCGACTATTGTGGTGTTGAGGAACACCAAGCTCTCAAGCAGCCTTGCAACTTGAGTGCACGCTCGCCCACTTTGTCAATTGACGACTGTAGGATCTGGAGGTTGTAGAGCTCGACGAGGGCTATCGATTGGTGCAGATCTCGTTGTTGTTGTTGTCGCCGGTCTTGCGTCCTCAAGGCCTGTGGGTGAGGTCCTGTTCCCTCGACGCACCCAAAACAGCCGTCCAAGGACCTCACGATGAGCGCCTTCCATCTTCGAGCGATGAGGGCACAGACATCTGGCAGAACCGCCGTCTGCGTGCTCCGGCGAGGTATAGCGCCTCGTGGGCGCCAAGAGCACGATGTTCATAAACCTCACCTTCGTCGCCCTTTCCTTCTTTTTCAATTACCCACACGACGCTTTGGTCATTCAGTCTTCTTCTTTCTGACAACCTTGACCTTGACCATCACCTCTTTGGTCACTACCCATTCATCGTATCCATCGTTTCCTGTACATCAGTACTTCACTTGTTCAGCATTCGTTCGTCATGTCTCACCACTCACCCCAGTCTTCCACCGGCGTTGGCCCTTCTTCCAGCCCCTATGCTGGCACCGACCCTACCTTGTACTCACCTGAGCTCGCCCGCTACACTCGCTCTGCTGGCTTGCATCACCGCAACAACCTCAGCCAGGTCACCGTCACCGACAACGGCAAACCCTCCCTTCACAGCACAGGTGCTGCCTCTCCCAAATACAAGGGCGTCCTTCCGTTTCCCGCTCCTTACTACCAGGGTCTCTTCGCCAACGAGCTCTCCGAGGATGACAAGTCATTCATCTCGCGCTTTCAATTCATTGCTCAGCTTCCAGACGGCACCAATGCCGGCGTCGACTCTGAGCATGAGCTCTTCAGCGTTCAGCATCAGATGAAGCTGGTAAGTCACACTCAAGTCAAGTTGATACTTACTGACCTTGACCCAGTATCAGTGCTTCTCAAGCTGCGTGCCTGTCTACACTCGTGGCGTTCACCTTCGTTACGACGACCTCCGCGAAGCTGCTGAAGCCAAGGACATCCTCACTCAACATGGCTTCGTGGTCGACTGGATCACCGGCTACGAGTTCGCTCTTGCCAAGTCGCAGGACACAGCTCAGCTCAACGAGTTCGAAGGCTCGATCAAGGTACCGGTCGTCATTCAGCCTTACCCTGAGCATGCCGTCTTCGAGTTCACCGATGCCGACCTTGCCGAAGTCACTGAGGCCATCGAGCTCACCGCTGGCGTCTTCGGTACCGTCCGCAACTGCGTCCACATCGAGACCCACGACACCAAGATGACTCTCGTCTTTCGTGTCGAGTTCCACTCAGTCGATGCAGCCACTCGCACTGTCCAGAGCTTGACTCTTGACTCGGTCTGGGGTATCAATGACGCGGTAAGTCTTCCTTCTCTCAGTCGACATCGATGCTTGTGTACTGACATCTCGACAGAAGACCTTCCGTTGGGCTATTACCGAGCCTGCGCCTTGGTCTGGCGAGCGAGCCATGAACTCTCCCCACCGCACGAAGCCTCGCATCGACGACCAGGGTCGTTTTGTCGGTTACCGCCCTGCTGCTGGCCCCCTCAACGGCCCATACCAGCGTCACCCAGCTGACCAGCACAACCGTGTCCGCCGTGAGCGCATTCTAGACGGCAGCGATGTCCGCACTACCATCATGCTGCGCAACATCCCCAACAAGATGGACTGGGTAAGACGTCTTTTCCATGTCTCTACAGCACCTTACTGACCATCTCCTCAGATGTCACTCAAGACCATCCTAGATGAGGTCTGCTTCGGCACCTACGACTTCCTCTACCTCCGCATTGACTTCAAGTCTGGCTGCAACGTGGGCTATGCCTTCATCAACTTCGCCGACGTCGGTGGCATGATCGCCCTCATCGACCGCATCGAGCGTCGCTGCTGGACTGCCTACCGCTCGTCCAAGGCTGCCGAGATCTCATACGCCACGATTCAGGGTCGTGAGGCCTTGGTGCAGAAGTTCCGCAACTCTTCCGTCATGCAAGAGACTCCATTCTGCCGTCCTCGCCTCTTCCTGACCTACCTCGACGCCGACGTCTCCGACAAGCTTCGCTCCACTGGCACCGAGCAGCCCTTCCCTCGTCCTGACAACCTGTCTAAGCTTCAGCGTTCGATGGACAGCGCCCGCAGCGTTGGTCTCTACCCTCCTCATGGATTCTCCGCCGTCACTGAGCACCGCAACCGTGCCAGCGCCTACGATCGCGGCACTCCTCGCGACATGATGCAGGCTGCCATGAACTTCGCTCGCCAGCGCGCTGCCCCTGTCCCGCTTCAAGGCCTTACCGACATGCAGAAGCGCGACGTTGAGGTCTGGTACTCCTACAACCACGGTCAGGGTCAAGTTGGATACATCCCCTTCAATTACATCCCCATGACCCACATCGCCCAGTACTTTGCTGAACACCAGGCTTCTCCCAACTCGGTCGCTGTCAACCACCCTGGTGTCATCGGCGCCCCAGTCGTCAACACTCCCTACAAGCGCGACCACGTCGGCACCTCCGTCACCACGCCCACCCGCCGCCCTCGCGTCAACGGCAGCCCTTCATACGTTCGCTCTGACCGCTGCGAGCAGACTAGCGGCATCTTTGCCTAGGAGCCTCCTTGCGACAGGCCTCCTCTGTGCCCTTCAATGTTTCGATCTGTTTCCACATGGTTGTCAGATCAGGATGCTTCGATAGGACTTCTTCAGGTATAGATAACGGTACAACATCAGTGTTGTTGGCTTTTTGGTTCGACTTCGGATCCGAGCTGGATTTCGGTGTGATGATAGGTGTGGATACAATCTCTGTGCCAGATCATGTAGTTCAGACTTTGTTTCCATAGAACAAAAGCTTTGCTTAACCTCATCACCTCTCCTTGTGTGCATTGTGACTTGTGCTCTCTACCTCAGTGACCGTACCTCTGAACTCGATCACTTCTAGGAGCGATCACTGGTCGTGCATGCGTGCTCACTTGCATTTTTCAATATGCGGAGGCGCGATATTGTTGGCTGCAGCACACAAGCAGATAAAGAGCACATCTTGCCGAGCAAACATTTAGCGACTATGATAATACGCCCCCTATCAGAAGTCCATTGTTTACGTGCTCACGTGCTTGTTGCTATCATCTTGTAGCCAGCATGAGACTTGGCGGAGCATTTGCAGCGACCGACTCCGCAAGATATTGTTTGCTCCAGCTACATGTCCTGAGAGTCAAAGCCTGCAGGTGTAGCCGCCAAAGCAGATGCATCTCTCCTGGTCTCGCTCGCCTCACAGCATGCTGAGGGCTACAATGCAGTGAAGACGGAGCGCGGAGGTGAGTGCACGGACGCGGTTGTAGCAGTCTGCGATGTGCTTGGTGTAGTAGCAGCTCGCGAGCTTGACCTTGACAGCCTCCTCACAACACCAACACCACATCGAAAACCGCTCTTGAACAGCTTCCGAAGCATAGGATCTTCTTCTTTCCACACCTCTCACACAAGATGCCTTTCCTAGACGCCCTCATGCCGATCCTGGCTGCCTGGATGATGCGCAAGACGGAGAGCAACATCCGGGACCTCTATGGTCACATCCGCGCAACCCACATCGAGATGTGGTACATGTGGAGGCGCGAGCCAGCAGACGAGAGAGCCCAGGAGCAATTCTGGGAGCACTGGGTTGCACTCAGATGCTTCCTTATCGAGTGCCAGGCGGAATGGACGGTCAACGCCGTCTTGCTTGCTTGGGCTCGCGCCTACCTTACCGTCCGGCCTCTAGTCCAGTATCGGTGAGGGTAGAGGTGGGCAGGGATGTGCAGGTGGTGGTCCTCTGATCCTGGTTTGCGATGATGTTTGTGCATGGGGAACGGCGTCTGGAGATCCCCGCACTTGACCGTTAAAACTGTGGACCTCCTCATTGCTACTCTGGCTGGCTACAGGGTCGTCTCTGATGGCCCCCTGGGAGCTCGTAGATTTCTGAAGGCCTCCAGAGTGTGCCGTCGGCGAGCCTCGTCGTTACGGTATCTGCTCAAAGGGATAGGGTTTGATCATGCCCTCCTCATTCGTCTTGATGAATTCAACTGACAACCTGCACAGAAATCAAGACGATGCCGACGATTCCTGGAAACCGAGTCCAGCGGCGCTGGCCAGCTCCCCTTTGCCGACTACAAGCATCCTCCCGAGTTCCGCGATCGACCCTAGGCCCAACCAGGATACCTTCAGGCGACCATCGGTAAACTTCCGTTTCCTGGAAGGCGCCCTGAGGAAGTCATCATATCGGAATGAGCAGAGAAGAATGTCGGCATCAGGCGTTTGCATGCATGCGCACGGTGGCTTCGAGCTGCTGTTGTAGCCACCAAGATGCAGTATGCATGTACACGATAGCTCTGAGGCATCGTTATATTTGTTCGGGTGCGCTATGGCACAGCGTGCGACATCCCGCTGCTCGTGGAATCTGGCCATGGTCATGCGAAACCTCTTTGAACGAGACGGCTTACAGCCTTGTAGCCTTCAGAGGTGCAGTGGAGAGTGACATTGACTACGGTTTTCGCATTGTAGTCGCCAGTTCTGCCTATGTTCCGCGATATCGATGGGTGGGGTTCGAATGCGCTGTACTCCGCGTTCGTGCATACCTAAGCCCTGCTGTGCAACAGGAGGAGGTACCGTCCCATGTTCGGGGCCGCCGTCGATATCTTCTCAGCTCTTTCGATTCCCTCGCCCGCAGGTCATGCACACTATCGCTGACGTCTGCTGAAGTTGACTGGCAAAAAGATGGAACAGGCTGTTGTTGTGCAAAAAGCATGCTGTAGGTGGTGCAAACATGAGCTCGACTCCACCTCATTCCCTCTTGACACCTCCTAGCATGGTAAAGGACGATGTACAATGCGAAATCTCATCTGTTCACCAGGTATGCCGTTCGCCGTGTGTGCCAGCCGGGGAAGTTGTTGGTTGTCAATGGGTATGCGTGTCGGCGCGTCCCCTGTCGCTGTATGCTCATCCGCTGCTAGACTAGGGGAGTATCCCAGCTCCAGAGCAGGGTGCCGGCCGCAAGCTGTCTATGGCCTGATTGTCTTGTTAAGAGCATGTTGCTCGTCGCGATGGTGGTGTGGGGGTGGGAGAGGGATCGAGGTTAGAAGCATCGGCTTCGAGGGCACTGGCGGTTCGATCGTCATCCCCATGAGACTCATCACATTTTCCAAGACTGGCGTCCTCTTCGGTGGGCCTGCATGAGAAAAAGCTGGGTTCGATGGCGGGGAGGAGGGAGTGTGCAGTGGTGGAAGGAGCTACCCCACGCGCATAGCTTGGGCGCACCGGGGAAGCTGCGGAACGGGCCACCAAATGCAAGGCTGCAAGCCTCAAGACCTTGACCAGTCTGATACGGGCATCCGGACAGACTCTCGAACCAGAGCGCCCTTCTCTCGGAGCCCCTCGGGGTCAGCATGCAGGCAGAGTGAACTCAAGAGGATGTACACGTCGTCTACAAGCATCTTGGCAACTTTCACAGTAAACCTTAGTGCAGTCTCCGCAATCATCCCGACTTAGCTCGCGTTGAGCCACCACGCCTGTACTACCCTCATGTCAGAATCACTTCCATTGCATTCTCCGGGTCTGGATAGCAACATACCCAGATCTACGGTTCAGGTCTACCGCTGAGGCGAGTGTCGTACAAGACAGCAATCACGCGCCCCCTCTCCGCATCTCGACTACTTTGGGAGACCTTGCTGTATACCCACCATCCCCAGATTTGTGCTACACACTGCTTGCATCTCACATCAGAGCACAGCTAAGACATCACGATTGCTGACTCGCTGGGTATCGCGAGGTTTGCAAGGCGTCGCGAATGACCCTGTACTAGCAAAGTCTTCACCGCTTGCAGATTTTGACCCGGGATTTCTCAATATTATAAAGTCATCCTTTGCCATCCGTGGTCCACCCACTGCAGACTGCCGCGGGATCAGGTTCGTCTGTATCACGTGCAGGGGATAGTCGTCTGCCTGAGCATATCTCTCGTGCACTGTACAGGGTGCTCGAGTACGCAATCGAGTTCTTGGTTCACGCACGCGTCAAACGCGTTTTCTTTCTTCACTTTCATTGCACTTTCGCCGCTCGGACTCTTCCTCTTCTTGACTACCAGCCAGAACATGCAACTACTTTTCTTCCCCGCAACATTATCAATACAATCAGGAAGACCACCGCTGTGACGGCAAGTTGCATCGTTCCGACCGCTTTACATACCTGACTACCTCCAAACCTACGCATAGGCACAAGTTCCGTTTCCGCGCTCGGCAGCCTACAGTGCTCAGTAATTCGCAAGCTCGCATCGCGCGACTCGCCAGCAAGCCTGGGTACCTTCAGCACCTCACTACCGCTCATCTGAAGTTCATAAATCTCCCTGGCGCCTACAAACCTTGCAATGGCCCTCATCATCTCTTCCCACATCACAAAGATGGCTATACCAATTTCCGCCAGCACCCTCCTCAACGCCTCCCAGCATGACAAAGCCATGCTAATCGACATCTACGAGCTCTTGGATAAGCTTTTCGCTCGCAACCGCAACCAGCATCGCCGCAGCCACTGGTGGAAGAGCCTGCATGCTTTTCGAAAGCAATTTGCCCTACTTCTTTCAGAGATGGAGACTGGCAAGAAGTCCGAGCGACCGGCGAAGATCGAAGCGCGATTGAGGTATTGGGACGAGAAGTGCGTGCATGTGTGGTACTGGTAAGCATCTACCCCCACTTGTAGATCTTCGATGAAAGGCTCACATCCCGAAGCCAGTTCTCTCAGCTCATTGCCGTTGGACCATTCGCTATGCTAGGCTTGGTGATGATGGCGTCTGTTGCGCGTCTGTGCCGCATTACAGGCATCACGACGGCATACGAGGAGATCGCCTCAGCCGACATCCAGGGTGTTTTGAGCGCCAACGATGAGCTGTCCATGTCGAGTGAATTCGGCGGCGTCATTGATGAAGAGGCAGAGTGGGATGAGGGCGTCGTTATTGCGAGGGAGGACTGAGAGAAGCAGTCAGTCAGACATGAAGCACTCGACCCACGTGTATTAGCGAGACGATACCAGGATAGGCGTTACGGAACGGATATAATGCATCTACTCTCATCTCCAATTCCATCTACTCTCCTTCGCCCACGTATAACGTCACGCCCTCGTTCCCTACCTCCCCACACAACCACTTGGCCGCCACCCTCCCCGTCTCCTCAGCCAGCTCCTTCGTCTTATGGGCAGGCTTCACATTCATCCCATGATCTGCGCCCCTCACCACCACTACTCTGGTCTTGGCTTTCATCTTCCCCCTAACCTCCTCTAACAGCTCAAGCGGACACATCGCATCCCTATCCCCCACAATAAACAACACCTCCACCCCCCTCGGCAAATCCAACAATATCTGATCCCTGACACCATTCGGTCCTTGCAACGGATAGCTCACAGACACTAACCTTGCCCCCACACTCGCTCCATCCTCTCCTTGCTTCCCCTGCACCTCGTCATAAAGCTCCGTAGCAGCCGTAACAGCGGCGCGCGCACCCATACTCCTCCCTCCAAACACCAATGGCTTTGCTGCATCACCTGGTGGTCCGTTGTGCGACTCAAGGTGTGCACGACACGCATTAAATCCTTTCACGCGCGCGCCGAGGTTCATGGAGCCTTGGAAGGCGAGGAGGGGGGAGGCAGAGGTGGAGGAGAAGCCGGTGCAAAAGTGCACGACTGCGGGGGCGGAGAGGGTGCCGCCTGCGCCGTGAGTGAATATGAATGGTAGTGGACCAACGGTTGACGAAGATGGTGGCGGGGTGGAGGGAGCGTATTGGTGGCAGATAATGGGCTTCTTAACGAGTGAGGAGTCAACAGTGAAGACTGTTACATTTTCCGGCGTAAAAATCGATGAATCAGGCTCTGCATGTTCTTGTTCGTCCTCGTTGGAGCGTTTCGGTTTTGCTCTGGGTTCTAATTTTGAAGATTTCGGGCTTGACTTAGATTTGGCCGCTTTCTTTGATTTGTCGGTAAGTTTTGTTCGATGCTTCTCGATTCTCCCGGTGCATGTGGTTCCTGCATATTTGAATCTTGCTTGCTCAGCGCAACGTGATCTCGAAGTCTGGGATTGAGTCGAAGACCGTGTTTCACGGTTTGTCCGGGGAATGGCGAGTGCCATCGCTGGAGTTCCCATGTTCGAAGGTTGAAGGCTTAAGGACTGCTACTGGAGTGGAGGCCAATTGCAAATGATTAGCGGGATTAAGAATCTTCTCGTGGGTAGTCTGTCGCGCTCAGAAGATGGCCTGTTGAATGCGATGATGGTAGAGTGTAAGAGTTGGTGATGGAAAGAGCGTCATAGGCGCGCCGCGAACACGAACGCGTCACGAGTCCACGTGCGTCCCTTATCCATAACACGGCTGAAGCAAATTGCAAAGGCAGCCTCCGAAGATAAGCACTTGATAGATGCATAAGATACCCAGCTACGGATCGCAAAAATCCCAGATCAATGCACGGCTCGGCCTCAAGGCCCTTCTTAGCTTCCATACCGTCAAAAACTTGTATATTTCTCATCGCCGCTGGGATGGAAACTGTAAACTCGTTTAAATCGGTACCGCTGAGTATCTACCATGTATCAATTTAATATCCCGTAAATAGTACAGGAGGGATCTCTCCAGTGGGCGCAATTATAACAGGCGACATTGTACCGGTAAGAGTTGTCTGCGTGACAAACAGAGCATTACCAGCGATATTCAGTAGTCCTACCAGATGAACCACTAGGCTGAGAAGCGTTTTGGCCGGCTCTGTTCGATGAGCTTGATGGTGCGGCGACTTGTGATTGCTCATCTTTAGTCTTAATGTCTTCCAACTTTAGATTGGTGTTGATATGCCCATCGAAGTCGAAGTAGATGTTTTCTGAATCTTGTGTCGATGCGGGTGCCTCTTGTATACCTGATGCGGGTCTCGAGAAATGTTCGATCACTTGGTTTGGAGATGGAATCTCAACCTGACTAGCGTCGAGCTCTCTTCCAATGTCCGCCAAATTATCGATCATGGGCACCACCCAAAGATCTCCTTGGAGATCTTTAGCAACAAGATGACCAAACACTTGACATCGGTGTTGAATCCTTTTGGTTACCCAGGTGCCAGAGCAGCCAGCCACTGTATCTGCTTGACATTAGTGGGAATCGCAGTAAGGTTCAGTATAACTATGATAGTCTTCACTAAGCGATAGGGTGCTCAGCTAACATATCTCTGTCCAAACGGAAGTAAGGCGAATGTCAGATCCTCGGATATCTCGCCAGCAATAGTTTCATCGTGACTCAGCGAAACTGGGCCTTGTGTGCTTGGTACAGTAGTTTCGTAGATATAGGAGTCCAGTTTCAGCGGCTGTGGAAGCACAAACATATTGTTGAGATGTATCAATGCCCAATCACGATCTCGAGCGCTTTTCGAGGGCGCTGTCGCCGATATACTGTGCAACTTTTCCCAGGTGGCGCCAATTTGGACAGGGTCGATGTTCCTGGGCGAGCGGAAGGTAGAGCTGAGCAAATTCTCTTGACATGAGTGTTCGTCAGCTGAACCACCACTAGAATGGATGTGACCAACAGTCAGGCCGTAAATGGTGTCTTCGGCGGAGTTGGTCACGGTCCGTACAAAGCCTCCCATTGCTGCACAGTGATCTGTTCCAAGCTGCTGAACTTTGATACGCGTCGCCCAAGCGTGTGTGCTGCGCATATGCCTCGCAGAATTTTGGTAGCAGTAGACCTGGAATGAATCGGTCGCAGTAGAAGGAGTCGGTGAATTGCCCACAACTACAACTTCGAAGTCAAGGCATCCCAACTTCCCTGGTCGACATAACCACTGGACCAGATCTATTGCATAGTAGCTTCTCACAGCGCTTTCCGCTTTCTTGGGACACAGTACCAGGATTTGGTGTTTGGCGTCTTCCGTGTTCCCAAGTATCACGAGCCTCATAGAAGCCATCATACGTGTGCTGCTGTTTCACGAACGATCTGGGCCAACGGCTCACAGAGCTGTTTCTAGACATGCTCAAATCGGCCCCTTCTTTCATGACTGACTGGTCTCCTGAAGACGCATAGGCCTGCGAGCATGACCATTGGCATCTGATGAGACACTGAGCTCCGGTCGGTTGGCTCCTTCGTGAGCGCTGGCCGTTTCCAGTGCTTAAGTTCGCCATCGGTGGGCTCGGAGTGAGGATGGTACAAACGATATTGGGTCTGGTGCTGCGACTTTTGCATCGATGCATGATGTTTAAATCTAGGCTCCAGGCGCAAGAACGACCACCGGTAGGCCGTGCAAGGCATACAACTTATCGTACACAGCCCTGGATGCCCAACTCAGCCTGCTCTGCTGGTCAGAAAGATGCCGTTCCTACCAGGATGCGGAAGGCTTGGGGGTTGGTCCGGATGTTCGATTGCACCTCAGCGATCAAGGAAACCCTCCTGGTGGTGGCGAGAGATGATGCTTCCGTCCCTCTTGTTCCACGAACCCTACTACTGCTGGAGGTGCTAAACACGATTCATTCGTCGTAGATCTCGGCCAGGCGAGATCTACGACGAACTGCAAAATCCCACACCTGTGACAGCGCTTGAAAAGTGGGTTGAGAGGAAAAGTGGGTCTCAAAGAAGCATGCTCATGGCAACGATGATCGGTGTCTTCATTATGGTGATCATCGGGACCTAGGGTCAGGTATCGCTGTGTTCCAGGCGTGGGTTGCGCATCAGCAGTGGAAGCACCCGGTGAAGGATCAATGAGATTGGCAGGGTGAACACCGGTGTATGCATTAAAATGCATTTTGCGCGACATGTCAGGCCGAGTTGTGCAGTAACTGCACCTGATGAGTTGGTGATGATGTGTGGAGATTGAGTTGGCAGGATGCAGAGGAGGAACGACCGTCTTCGGAGCCGAGCGGTGCCGCGAACTTCACGGCTACACGCAAGCAATAATCTTGGGCATACAACATCATACATTGAATTCATTGGCGCTCAAAGACGCGGGGTATCTAGCTATGCTAAAGAAACGAATACGATCCAGAAAACCGCTTGGTGCTTGACAACTCCTGCTTAACCACGTTCAATATCCGTACTGCCTCTCATGCGGAAGCCCGTACTAATCCTCTCGACAGGACTTGGCCGGACCTCCGCACTCAGCCTTCCACCCACAGTAGTCATACCATTACCATGTGTAGTGACATGCACCGCGTCTTTGCCAGCTGTACTGCGACTCGCTGCGGTGCGCAGCGTCGTCCCATTGCCATACTCGTACCCGTTTCCCAAATAGCTCCCGATGCTGCGTCGCCCGTTGGCCTGCACCATGCTGCTACGTCCGGCACTCAGCGCTTGATCAAGCGCACGCATATCGACTGCGTACTCGATGCCCATATTCTCGTCATTGACGACTGCTGTGCTATGCCCATCAAACTGTGCATGTTTAGCGTTTCCTTTGCCATCTCGCCATCTGCGCCTGACTACACGGAAGAAGTCGCCAATGGCATCGAAAGAGAGCGCAATTGCGATGAAAGGGATCGAGATGGCCAGACCAATACCGAACATGTACTTGAACACGTATGACATAGGAAGACTTGGCTCGTCGCCGCCAGGTTTGTGTGGGAACTCCTCGATGTTGATGGTGAACAGAGCAGCGATGAAACTCAAAGGCAAGAAGATAATAGTCACAATCGTGAAGACCTTGAATGCGTTAGCATGCTTCTGCTTCAGGTCAAGCAGATCAGTGATGGACTGGTAGATGCGTTCTGCTTACCATTATAGTTTGGCTTTGCCGTGCAGTGCCAGCAGCCTGATCGCGTGCGAAGCGTGCCTCGAATGCGTTGGCGTGCTTCTGCTTTAGGTCAAGTAGATCAGTGATAGACTTGTAGATGCGTTCTGCTTGCTTGTCCATTCGCTCCAGATCTTTCATGTGGGTGTCAATCGTCTTCAGCTGGTCCTTGAAATGTTTTTTCAAGTCCTGTTGTGGCTTGCGCTCCTCCTTGTAGATATCAGTGATGGCAACTTCGAGGTCTGGGATCACCGAGCGTTGATCTTCAAGAACCTTAGCAATCATGTTGAGCTCGTCGCGGATGTCCTTCGTCTCAGCTAGGAGATCCGTCTCAGCGCCAATGTCGAGAAGTTTATCGACAAAGAGGGGAGCGTGAGCCAGCGAGGAGTCATCGTCGTAACCGAAATGCTCTTCTTTGATCGGTGGGTCAGTGAGTGCGTGTGTATGAGAGTGGTGTGGCATGTGACGGCGATTTTGATGCTCCCGGTGCCTGCCTTCTGCTTCGAGGTGTCGTGAGAATCGATTTGCTCGTCTGTGGTGTTGCAGCCAGGCTGAGGCCTGAGCTGAGGCGGTGTTGAATTCTTTGAATAACATTGTTTCCATTTCCGTAGCATCACCGATGCTACTCTCGAACATGTCCAGAAACTGATATTCTTCGTCACCCACGCGATGCCTGTCAAAGACGCCGCTACAGCGTTCTGTGATAATCGTAGCTAAATCATACACATTGCGTACTGGTTCCTGAGTCTTGCTGTTGAGTCTTTCGATGATACCGTCAAGAACGTTCAACGGGTCATTTCGTGGTTGCTGCCATCTTTGGGGGAAGGCAGTCACGATTAGGTCCTTGCCCAATACCCACATCCACAGTTGATCCACCATGAAGACCTTGGGATCAACATGATCATTACGGGATGACTTGCACTGATATCTGTATACGACCTGATCTCTGTCTCGTGACTGGGTGTCGATGTTGTGGTAGAAGAACTGGTCCAAAGTTCGACGAACGTGGAGTGAGACTTGTGAGGATGTCAGATGAGCACGTAGCAGCATTTCGTCGTACGTTGAGGCCCCTCGTAGTGACGGAGGTGCGATTCGAGCATCGTGCCTACTACGCTCTTTCAGCGACTGCGCTCGCGCAATGGCATCTTGCATCTCCTGCCTCCTGCGATCTGTCTCGAAGTGCAGGTACGGCATGAAGGTGAAGATGTTGCCTTTGGCAACAGCCGTAGGGTCTTTTCTCCCAGGGCTGCCTGGCGATCGAAGACGTCCACTGTCAGTCATTGGCGTGCTGTGCTTTCGCCTCTGTTGATGATCAATATGTTTCGTCGGTGTTTCTGTACCACCAGATCGTCCACCAGCCTGTTTGGATCCTCTCCACTTCTGCAACTTGTTTGCCTTGTCCTTTTGCTTGCCTTTTGCTTCCTTTCCAGTGGGGGTACCTGATCCAGTAGTCCAATCGGTCTGGTCGGTGCTGACAGTGCCTGTTCGTACTGGTGCTCGCGGAAATTGAGGTAACGGTGATTCTTGCGCGCCCGCTATGGAATCAATGCTGAGACCCAGACCGTTGTTGACAACAATCTGCGGCGGCCCGTGTTCTGCACCATCAGATAGGTCAGACTCGTCATACTGTCTGGGCGCTCGTGGTGTGCTTTGACAAAGTGGCCGCATAAAGTGCGAATGTACTTGTTGACCGCGATGTTGGTGCGTGAACGATCTCTCCAGTGCCCTGAAGCCTTCATGGTCATTCGCGCCTTCCTCAATGAATGCCTTCGTCAGCAGCGCTTCGACCCAAGCCATATTATTTGCGGGAAGATGTATCCATCGGAAATTCGTAGCCTTGGATTCTTTCGGCAGGATCGTAACGGCCGGCTTCCTTGGGTTGATAGCATCGCGACCGTAGAGAACCTCGTACACTGTCCGTCTTGTGACTTTGTTGTCATTGTGAAAGTTTCCAAAGTCGACAATCGTGACATCAAATCCATTGCAAGCACCGAGAGCGTCTTCGCCGAGTGTCTCTACGTTGTTTGAAGGGGCTAATAGATTTACGATATCCCGCCTCTTGTTCTGTGCAGCTCGCAGGAATGGCGTTATACCGAATGAATCCCTCGCAGTGCGCTTGATATCTTTTCGTTCCAAAAGGCATTGAACGACCTCGAGGTGTCCAGCTTGCGCGGCAACATGTAATGGTGTCATACCGTTCAGCAGACGGGCATTGATATCTGCTCCGGCACCCAGCAGAATCCTGATGACTCTAACCGTTCCTTGTTCGCACGCATTATGTAACGGCGTCCAGCTTCCGTCACTCTTTGCCATTACATCTGCGCCGTGTGCAAGAAGCGTCTCGACGATGTCATCTCGCCCATGCGCAATCGCAAGGTGGATAGGTGCCTTCCCTCTTCCCTCTTCCGCGTTCACATTCGATCTTGGCAGCTTTGAGCGTTCCAACAGCATCTCGCAGAGTTCGCGTTTGCCCGTGCTCGCCGCCCAATGAAGGGGGGTTCTCTTGCTCTCATCTTGCCCAAGCGGCCCGTCAAGGGCAATGTTCTGGCGCAGCAGTAACTCGATCACATTCGATCCCCAATTACAATCCTTGTCTGCCGCCAGTTTGTGTAAAACGTGTCGTCCGCTGTTATCCTTCTTGTTCACATCTGCGCCACCTTTGAGCAGCACGTCCATGACATGGAAATTGTTCTTCCATGCAGCAGTCATAAGCGCGGTACGACCTTGTTTATCTTGTGCATCCACATTTCCGCCGAACCTGAGCAGCAGCTGCACAAGCTTTGGGTGGTTCCTTTCGACTGCCTTCAGTACAGGCGACAACCTGCTTCCAGGCGCGCCATCCGGCTTCGCTCCACTCTCCAGCAAGTATTCGGTGATTTCGACGTTCGTTTGTTCGACAGCACGCATTAACCCAATACGCAGCAGGTGCTCGATAGGTTGCGCTTTGGCTTTGGTCTCTTCAATGATGGCAATGACCTCTCCATGTCGCTTCTTTTCAATCGCATTGAGAAGGAGAGGTTCGACGCGAACGGACCCGCCGCCATCACTGGATCGAGAGGGCGAGCGACCCATGGCCGCTAAAGAGTACGGTCGTCTGAGTGCCGAGGGCGAGCGCGCTGGTGCTGCGGTGCGTCGTTTGAGTCGCGATGGGATGGGACGGCGCCTCACCCTCAATGAATCGTATCGTCCATATTGCGCAAGGGTTCGTCGGCTGTCGATTTCCTCTTCTTCAAATTATGAGTAAGACTCGATCACGCCTGAACATTGTTGCACAGGCGCCAGTGAGCGCACGCGGAAGAGCCAAGCTTCCATAGCCCTGCTCATCGTGCATCATCACGTGCTGGCGATGACCTACAGTTGTGTGGCTGGGTATTAGCAGGGATGTCATCGGCTTGCCGGCAGTTGTGAAAAGGGTCAATGGAAGATTGATGCCTGTGCGAGGTCGTTCATCTCAGTGTCTAGAAGGCTGAGCTCAATCAAGGGTTCAATGTTCCTGCCGCGGCCAGCACACCAAAGGCAGGGGTGACGTAGAGTCAACACCACCGCTCTTTCTCCAATGCACGCGGCAATAGACGGCCCGTCCAACCAACACACGTCAAGTCTCAGATGCACTCTTGACGTGTCTGACGGCAGTTGATCAATACACTGCGGGGAACTGCAAGCCTCATGACTATAGACAGCCATGAAACCCGAGGACTATAAAGCGTCGCTGCTGCTAGCCGAAGCCGCAGCCTCGTCGCCATCTTCAACACCACATCAACAGATCTGGAGGAGTTCAACACTCTTTCATCGCATTCTCATTGCATCGTGTATCGTTGCAACCTACATGGTCTTCTCAACATCAGGTAGCATGACCTCTGCGGACACCGATCTATCACAATACACCGAATCCATCTTCCTGCCATATATCTACAAGTTCAGCCCAAAACATGTACCGCAAATCCAAACGACCATCGAAGATGTGGAGATCGAGATGCCAATTGATACCGGAAGCACAATGACCCTAGTTGGTGCGTCCATTCTACCCAACATCGACAAGACCATAGGAACGCCCGCACACCATTTCTTCACTAGCAGTAAGATTTTGTACGAGGGACGTCTTGTGGAGCTACCGATCAAGTTCCATGGAGAAGGTGGTTCGAATGCTATTGCAAAGATACCGGTCCTTCTGGTCGACAAGAGCTGGACGTGTCCGTGGTATGATCCAAGCACGCCGGCAGGTCGATTTGAATGCCCTCGAGGTCCGAATGGTGAAGAGGCCGTTGTGCGAGACACGTCGAAGATAACGTATATGGGCGTCGGCTTTGGTAGAAATGGGCCAAAGGACGGGATGCCGTATGCTTCGCCCAAGGTGAACGCATTCTTGAATGTGGAGTCGATCAATGGGCGAGTAGTATCGCCCAAGTCTATGCGACTCGGATACGAGATCTCTGCGCAGGGTGTGCATCTCGGCTTGACGCAAGCAGTCGTCCAAGGCTTCGCATTTACGAGTCTTGAGCCAGGCTTGACGCACGATGAAGATCCAAGAGATTGGGCCATGGTAAAGATGTGCTTCAGTATTGACGGCAACGGGAGACACTGTGGGCCTGGGCTTGTCGATACCGGCATCGTGCAGATGTATATTCGAGCTGAGGAAGGCTTTACGATACCGCAGATCGTCATTCGCAATCCGAATCCGAACGGCACAGCGAAGATGGTGAAACGGGTCAAGCCTGGCACAAAAGTCGATGTGGGTTTCCCGTCGTTAGAGAAGCCTGCCATGTCGTTCGCCTTCATAGTTGGTGCAGGGTCATCAATCGAGCCAAGCTACGTCTTTCCAGAAGCGTCGCTGCGGCCACCATTCGTCAACACAGGACGTAACCTCCTCTGGGGCTATTCAATAGCCTTCGACGCAATTGATGGGCGATTCGGCTTCCGGCCCGTAGATAGCAGCTCAAATCCTCCACCATCTGTGCTGTAGAACTCAGGTCCAGCCTGTAGTTAGCAATTTCAACTCTTTGCCCTTTTGTGCATTGGACCCAAATCTAGCCCTTCCAAATTTATACCAAGTCCAGTCCCTTTTCCCAGACCATCTAGTCACTTAACAGTCAGACTGCGCATAGGGCTCTTTGATCCCTCTCTCAGCACCTTGTACTCCTCCACCGCTTTCACAATGACGCTGTGCGCCTGTTCACCCTGCAGCCCCACAATGACAATAGCGCCAACGCAGCCTTCCACGCCCTTCACAAAGACTGGATATCCACCTCCTTCAATCGTGTACTTCGCCCACTCATCACCACTCATAGCATGATGCTCAGCAAAGCGTTTGTAATCCTCATCGAACTGGCAGCTCATATACCACGTCGAGTGTCCCCAGCGCAGCACCGTGTTGCGCTTCCGCTGCACCCAGGTCTCGTGGTCAGGCATCATGCCTGGCAGGCTCGGCGAGTGGAATAGCGTCTGGCTTGCGAAGGAAATGTGTATGAGAGCCGGAGTATCGGCCGATCGCAGCGTGTTGCGTAGAATATTGCCGATAACCCATGCATGTTCGCAGGTGAAATGTGCGAAGGTAAATGATTTCTCTTCGCGTGCAAGATCAGCGATGTTGCGTGTGGGCTTCGGAAACGTGTCGAGCATCGTGTGCGTGTCGAGCGAGTCGTGTGTTTTATAGGATGGTGGGTGGTCGTTATTGCAGCTATGGAGCAGGGAAATGGGGTATAGATTCATAGAAGGGCTCCTGGGTGAGGTTTAGGGAAAAGATTGACATGTGGCATTGCCATGTGGCACGGCGAAAAGGAGCAAACTCCCAAGAAAGCGCATGCACCGGTAGCGTCGAGTTATGCATGCTGGAGATGAAGGTGGAGCGGGCGGATAGTCCCGTCGCTAGAGTTTTGAGGAAGAGGGGCAAGTGGAAGCGAGGCGCCATTGCTCTTTTCGTATTGATCTGTTTCATTGTCCGCCTCGTCGCTTTCGCATCTATACTTTGTGCAATGACATGATACTTCATCTTAGAGATATTCCATGACTCGATTTCTAGTGTTGAGGATTATTATGTCTTCCGAGTCTTCCCAATACCCTTGTAGTCCCCCAGTTTCCCCACCCCTCTCTCCCACCAACCACTCTGTCAGCTTTCGAAACCTAGACCAGTCATCATCTTCCTCCGCGACGTCCTCTCCAACCCTCTTGCGTCTGCTCCAACGAGGATCTCCAGTTTTCAGTGTGATCACACTGCCCGTGTCATGAGCACTATCAAAGTCTTCAATGACAGAGTGGTCTTTAGCACCACGCTTGACGAAGATATTGTGCGGCTTGAGATCGCCATACACGATACCGAGCTTATGGAGGTACTGGATAGCTACAAACACGAATTGGAGACATAGCCTCATATCGAACTTCTGGCGTCGGGTGACTAGCTCACGGAGCGTACAGTCATACCTCTTGAACACGAGGCCTACTGCACAGTTCTGCGCCAGCGGTACCTGGATTTTGGTTCCTCGGTAGTCAAACACGAGTTTGTCACTTACCTGCACGCCTAAGTATTCGGCTATGTTTGGGTGCGGCTGTGAGCCCAGTCGATCGCAAATGCTTGCCTCGTGCGCTGTGATTTGGCTCGCACGCGCAGTCTGTATGACAGACATGCCTTTTGCAGCGACGAGATCAAGAATCTGGGTGCGTTTGATGTACACATCCTTTTGAATTAGGCTGCGGCTTTACTCACAGTACCGTGCGAATTGAGCGGTGTAGCTGGGATAGATGTTCGTGAGATCGATGCTGTCTATTGGTATCTCGGTCTCAAGATCTGTCACGGAGGAGGGCTCTGTTAGCAGACTGGTGTTTGCCGGTGACTGATCCTCGTATGTAAAGCATTGAGTCCTTGTGAGCGAGTGCAACGATCGCTTTGGACGATTTGAACTCTACGATGCGCCAGTCTACGACTTGCATCCCTGGTATGGAAGGTGCATCGGGAGACCCAAGCCCGACGCGGCGGACTATCTTGAGCATGTGGTAAGTGAGATGTTTAGTGTGTTAATCGAAGTCAAGTCTGAGGTGTTGAAACTTTGGCTGATCGAAACACTGAGGCTCTGATCTTACAGCGAGCTGCGTCAACTTAAGCTCGTTATGACAAAAAAAGTAAGGCGAGTAAGTTTCATTCCAGACTCATTGACCGTTGAAAATGTGGGTATCATAGCGCAAAGCCCATTGAGAGCCCTCGATCCTTTCTTTGTTTGACCTCCCTGACTTAGATCAAGACTGCGCGAGTCCTCCACTGTTCGTTGTCGAGGGCTTTCCCTCATTGTCGTTTGTCCAATGCTTTGTGCCTCGGAGCTACTCCAATCCCAACAATGTCCACAATGTAAAGTCGGTAAGTAGACCAGCTCGTTATCCATCGTGGTTAATGACGTTCCTGAGGATCTCATCGACGTTCACCTTGCTTTCCCGCTGATCCTCACGATAACCTCCAGAGCACCGCACCCTGCAATACATATCACCATGCTTGCGCCAGCTTTCATGGCAATGTTGCAATAGCGATAGCCGGCAGAGGTGTCCTTGGCGCGGAAGCAATTTCGGGTTAGCTGGGTCATGGCCTCATACGCGCCGGCGATAGACCCAATCAGCAAGTCATGGACTGGCTTGTTTTCGAAACGTGAGCTTTCCACATGAGTCTGGTTTTAGCTCTCTGAAACGTGCAAGTGGTCAGCACACGTATATGCAACTCAAGATGCGATTGGTGCTCGCAAAATTGTTACCAGCAGTATCTCCGCCATCTTTTCTGTACTTGATCGGGAAGGAGTGCCAGTCGCCCCAACACTTCTTGTTGTTGTTGCGACCGATCATGTCAGGACAATCAGCGGTAAATTTTTTGTGGATAGTGTCGCATGGGGCGGAGCCGGTGACGTTGCCAACGGTGTTTACAAAGTCCGAAAGCATCTAGACCTCAACAGTCGCCTTGCCCTGCCAGTGCGTGTTTAGTAATTCCTTGTAAAGAATACGATCGTCGCGGTGAACAGGTAGCGGAGTTTGCAATCTTGACGGGCTGATGGCGTGGGGTTGTTTTAGCGAGCGACTGTCGTGAAGCTTTGCAATTGACACAAGGTGGAAATTGCAGTTGTGAGAGTGCGTAGTGGAGGTGAAGCAGGCTTATATATCGAGAACTGCGCGACTAATGCGGGTCCCCCGTAGCGAACGGTCGAGGGGCGGACTCAATGAGAGCGCGGGCGCCTGCTATGTAAGTGAAGCTGTTTGCTGCACATGTGTCCAGATGATCGCCCGTTCAATTGCTCAAGGTTCCCACGGGCTTTTTGCAAACCCTCCACTGATGTTCTCCGCCTCGCCATCCTCTTTCACTACCAAGATATCCTCGTGACGGACTCCGAAGTCGTTCAGCACATACACACCTGGCTCGGCTGTGAAGACCATGCCAGGGCGCAGTGTCGCCCCAAAATTACCTTTGTTGAGGTACGGACTCTCGTGAGCCTTGATGCCAATGCCGTGGCCGAGACGGTGAGTGAACTCCTTTTCGTAGCCTGCGCCTGCAATAACCTCTCGAGCAGCTATGTCTACCGCCGCGGCAGTCCCATCCGGCACCATAGCCTTGACAGCTGCATCCTGAGCATCAAGTACGACTTGCCAGACGCGCAACTGCTCAGTGACGTTGTACTTCGAAGGTGGTGGATTCGGCACAAACGACGGGTAGAACGTACGACACACATCGCTGCTGTACCCATACAGATGTGAACCAACGTCGATAAGCACGAACATACCCGGTTCGAGCTTTCTGCTGCCATCATAACCACCGTGTGGTAACGCAGCGCTCTTGCCAAACTCTACAATGTCGAAGAACGGGTCCATACCCGCTGCCCTCATCGTGTCATCGAGTACCTCCGCCACCTCGTTTTCGGTAACACCTACGTAGAGACATTGGCGCATGGCTCGTATGGCTTCGACAGTGCCAGTATTGACAGCTCTCAGTATGCCAAGTTCACGATCTGTCTTGATCTGGCGAACAGCCTCGACCTCGCCGCTCAAGCCAACAACAGTAAAGCCATTGGTTGCGAAGCCACGCTGAATGAAGTCACGCATCTCTTCATCGACCATCAGTTTCGGCGCCAGCGTCTCCCCCCAGATCTCCGACTCGTACAAGGTAGTGTAGTAGTTCCAATGCTCTTCATACGTGACGGCGTGGATGTCTTCCTCGAAAGGCATGTTCAACAACCTAGCACGTGTCTCCTCAAAGTGTGGAACGAGGAAAGAAGTGTTTGCGACGACACTGCCATCTGACAATTTCTCAGGTCGGATGACCATGACAAATGGACGCTCTTCTGGTTCCCAAACTTCCCATTGAGGCTGTGTAACGTTTGCGTAGTAGCTGAATGTATACCCAGGCTCGACCACGAATGCATCGATCTCCTCTACTGCAAGAGCTTTGGCAAGGTTGTTCCTTCGTAGGACATACTCTTCGACAGGCGGTCTTTCGGCAGTGTCAAGGAACTTGAGGCCGGTGGCACGGTATGTGTCAACGGAACACTTCTTAAACTCGTCTTTCTTTGATCTTATGAGGGGTGTTGGATGATCATTGTACGCGGCATAGTTCTGCGCCATCAGCTAGATCATCGAATGAACAAGGATCAGACGAACCCAGGTAAATAGCAATGTCACTGCAGCAATGCAGAACACCCATCGCGCAACTGTATTGACCCTCGCTTGGGGTCCCGGCGCATGATAGGGTAGCAACGTCTCTTTCATGGCGAGAAATGTTGGTGTTTCAAGACTGGAGGATGCGATCCGCTGACGTTGAGAGTTGACAGATGGTCGGATGCACCTTCCCAGACCTCACTAGTGCCCTGTAACGTCGTTAATGCACCCCATAGAAAACCCACCCCCACTCTTACTCCTCCATCTATCATTCGCCTTCGGTTATTGATGTTCCTTCCGAAGCTCTACCGTCTGCCGTTACAACCACGATAAGGAAGATATTCTCCGAAAAATCGGCTGTACAAAAGACAGCACAGATTGCCGACAGGCATGATGGCCCCTCACGCATCGCTCACACGCCAGCTCGGTTGTGACAATGGAGGTCACGCAAGTCAGGAACGACACCATGGACTCGATAGCTTCGCCAGCGAAAGAGATGGAGACCAAGGTTGATACAAAAGACAAGGGCGAAAATGTCACGACTCATGCCACACCCACGGCTGACCTCGAGTTCGAAGAAGGCCATGCGCCCATCTTGTACTCGAAAAGGTCCATCTTCTTCATGGTGCTCTTCTCCGGTTTGGCCATTGGAAGCGATGCCTACAACAGCGCTCTGATGGGACAACTGCTCCTACTCTTTGCAGTACTGTATCCGGACACGCTGAGTGTCGCGACTCAATCCCAGCTGACCAACGCCTTCATCATCGGTCTCATCCTGGGTATGATAGCATTCGGATTCATCAGTGACCGTCTAGGCCGCAAATCCGGCGCCGTCTTGACCACACTTTTTCTCTCCATCGGTATCATCATGACCGCCGTATCACACGGAACCAGCGACAAAGGCCTCTTCTGGATGCTCACTGTCGCTCGTGGGATCGCCGGTTTTGGCGCTGGCGGTGAGTATCCGGTCTCAGGTGCTGGTACTGCAGAATCCACAGACGACTCTCCCCGAGCTCGCAAACACCGAGGATTCATCTTCGCTATGGTAGGAAGTATCTCAGCATCCCTAGGTTTTGTTTTCTCCGGCCTCGTCCCACTGCTCCTGCTGCTATGCTTTCACGAGCGTGAAGCTCACTATGAGAAGATTTGGCGTATCGCATTCGCTCTCGGTATCATCGTACGTCCCCACTTCTTCCACATCTCCACCTAACCATGCGCTCCTAACATGTTGCAGCCGCCGATCTCCATCTTCTGGTTCCGCTGGCGCATGGCTATGTCTTCTGCCGAGCGCCGAAGCTCAGCCCGGAACACAATCCTGCCCTACCACCTCGCCATAAAACGGTACTGGCGCCCGCTCCTCGGCGCAGCAGCCGCCTGGTTCATATACAACTACATCGCTTACCCCTTCGGCCTCTTCAGCTCCACGATCTCCGCATCTGTCAACGCCGATGACAGCCTGGTTAAATCTTACGGCTGGGGCACACTAATAAACTGTTTCTACCTCCCCGGCGGTTTCATCGGCGGGTATCTGTCTGACAAGATTGGCCGGAGGAAGACAATGGCGCTGGGATTTGGTTTGCAGGCTTGTCTCGGTTTCATCATCGGCGGGTGTCTAGAGTACATCCAGAAACGCACCGCGCTCTTCATCGTACTGTACGGTCTCTTCCTCACACTCGGCGAAATCGGACCTGGAGCTACCATTGTAGCTACCTCATCGGAATTCTTCCCAACCTCGATCCGCGGACAGATGCTGGGTCTCTGCGCAGCAGTCAGCAAAGCCGGTGCCGCCATCGGAACAAGCGTGTTCAAGCCCATCCTTGCATCCTACGGAGACGATACGGTGCGAGGAAACCAGGCGGTGTTTCTCGTTGGCTCTGGATTCGCGGTGCTGGGTATGCTGGTTGCGTGGTTCTTCATCCCCGCGCGCCCGCCGAACCTGGTCGAGGAAGATGAGAACTGGAAAGTGTATCTGCAAGATGCTGGGTATGAGATCCAGTGGGGTGATGATAAGGCAAAGGATCCGAAGAAAGTTGTCTTCGACGCCGTGAGGGACAAGACGGTTGATTGAGTAGGTTAGTTTTGTGTGATGAGAGGTTGAGAGCTGTGATGAGCCCGGATGGTCCCTATGCGCCCTCGAATCCATCCCCAAGCGACAGTGAGTCAGGTGCAGCCACATCGTGAGCCTACTCGAGTCTTGGCCAACGCACCATATCTACCCTCGTCCGAAAAACGCTGAAGACATGGAATGTGGGGAACCAATCAAGCCCAGAGAGCGAGGACAGTCATTGCAGGCAACTCAACTCATGGAGAGAGGAGAATGAACAGGGTATCAAGCCATCTACGTCCCGCAAAACCAGTGGCCAGTAATGCAACATCGTCTATCTACATAAACGTTCCTTCTCCTCTACCCCTCTACTACTATCCAAGCGTTGCGATACTGTATTCAAAGCTCACATCTTACCGCTCACGGCCGTCTCACCTAAGGTGCAGCACCCTCAGCACCATCCCAACCATCTTCAACACCACATTCAACAACAGCCCCACCGCCGCCGTCGGAACGTAAACCTGCACCCACTCAAACCACTTTGCAGGCCTGACCTCCGTCTCAATCCAGCCGGCACCCCTTACCTCATTCCCATGCTCGTCTGCGCTCACACCGTCGTCAGCCGGGAATTTATTGTTCTCAATATAATACTGCAGCAGCTCGTCTTTCTCGCGCCACCTCTCGAGCAACCAGTCGCCAAACACCTTTTCGTCGCCGAGCGGGATGTCCTTGGTGGCGAAACGGCGCCAGTGCATGTTTACGCTCTTCGGGGGCCGGCCTTGGAAGTACGAGCCCCGGAGGGAGAACAGGTCCTGTCCGTACTGGCCGACAGGCACGCCCTCGTAGGCGAGCGTGCAGTCGTACATGTAGTCCACTGTATCTCTCAGCTCCTGGAGACAGTAGCTCAGGCCCGTCGAACGAGGTAGAAGCGCGTGTCGCAGATCTGGGATGTCGTTCTTGTCCGCCCATTTCTTGCTTGCGATGCGCCCGTTGCTAGACAGATTTGTGCCTTCGGGGAAGATAAGCAGCCACATTGGATTCAGGCCTCTGGGGTTCGCGTCGGTGACGGCGGCTTCCTGGCGCGTGCTGAGTTTCTTGAGCCGGTATTGGAAACGCTGCTTGTCGGTGGCCCATTTTCGGGACAGGAAGATGAAGCCGTAGAACATCATGCCGGTGCCGAGGATGGGGATGTATTTTATGGATTCTTTGAGGATGATGTAGAGGTGGCCGTGCATGGAGGAGGTGTAGGCTATCCACCAGAGGTAGACCCAGTCTGTGTAGATCTGCTAGGGTCAGCAAGCGGGGCAGTGAAAAGGGGATGGGGTAGGCGAGCCTGGTGGTTGGAGATCAAGACCATGCGCTCGGGGAAGTCGCATTCTATGCGCCCGTCTTCTGTTCTGCGGAGTTGTCCGCGGACGCTCGCGTCCCCGCTGATTCTCATCTTGACGGGCGCCCACCAGTATGTCATGGTCGTGACGACGATGCCAAAGTGCTGCTTGGTCATGGCCATCCAAGCGTAGAAGACGTCTTTGCTGTAGTAGTACAACGGCGCGCCGATAGCCTGTGTCACGAATATGCTGGAAGGCGCGTCAGCGACTTTTTTTTATTTTATATAGAGCCGACAGCAAGCCGAGTGGACATACGCCACGATGCTTCCATTGAAGTAGGCGGCGAAGGCACACATGCGCAGGAACTGCATGAAGGCGCCATGCTTGACCCTTCCGCCTGGGTGATTTGACGGCGTTCGTGCAGACAGCTTGGGTCGCCCGTTTGTCTGCTTCTCTTGTGGCGGTACGGATGCAGGCGGATGCCGCTGCTTCAGCCCCGCGTCTGCTGGTGTCGTGTCCATACTGGCTGCTTCTCTACGGTGATGCGAGGATAGCAGAGGTGCACGGGGGGTGCGGAGTAGACGGATGCGCGCCTGCGCAGGTACTAGAGCGCAGCGGACGGGCTTTGTGTGGACCGGAGGAGGATGACGGTGTGCCCGGAGCGGTGGAGCAGCAGGAGCAGCAGCAGCAGCAGCAGCAGCAGCAAACGGTGGCAGTAATCATGTAGGCTCGGGGCTGTGTATAGCTCCTAGCCGAAAGCGCATGGGCAGTGAAGCTGTCAGGCCGCCTCGCGGTGTCCGTCTGGCCTCCATCCGCAGGAAAGAAGCTGAGGAGGAGGCTCTTTCCGGACGGCAGGCTTCCACATTCGTTGCATGTGATGCCCTTCGCCGATGACACAAAGCGGACCACAGCGCCCCACCATGCAGGGATCCGGCGGGCGCGGGACAGGAAGCTCGCGCCTGCCAAGCCCAGACGCTTGGCGCTTGTTGCGGAATGGGTGCGTCTGCGTCATGGCCAGTGAAAGGGCGGTCGCAATGTGAGCGTGTCGCAAGAGGATGCACATGACAGTCCAGCAGCGAGCCCTGCGGCGGCGGCTCATCGGCCAGGCGGCGCGCGGGAGGAGCCTCTTCTCGACAACGCGGCGCTCCCTAGAGATCAAGCACATCTCGGCGCTCCCCACGCGCACCAAGCCGTCGTACGTGCAGTCGCCCGCAAACACGCTGCTCAGTCTGCAGTGGCCCTCGCCGCCCCGCAACGTCCTCATCGCAAAGAAGAAGCGCACGCCCAACATCACCCAGTCCGTCATCGAGTTTGCGTCCCACATCCACTCCACATACCCATCCATCCATGTCATCTTGGACAACGAGTCCGCGCGCGAGATACACGAGCACTTGGCCTTCCCCGTCTACGCATACGACGGCGCCGTGCAGCACTTGTCGGATAAAACCGACTTGGTCTGCACGTTGGGCGGCGATGGAACCTTGCTGAGGGCCAGCAGCCTGTTCAGCCATGTCGAAAGCGTGCCGCCCGTGCTGAGCTTCGCCATGGGCACCATAGGCTTCCTCGGCGAGTGGAAGTTCAAGGAGTACAAACGCGCCTTCAGGGAAATGTACATGAGCGGCGCGCCAGACACATACGCGACCCTGTCTGACTCTCTCGGCGCTAACCCCCCAACTCCACCCACATCGCCCGACGACCCGCTCGACAAGCCGCTTTCGTACGCAGATATCCGTGGCAAGGCGATGGGCACGCATCGCAGCGTCAGAGTCTTGCTGCGGAACCGCCTGAAGGTGGGCATCTTCGCCCCAGACGGGACCAGGATAGCCGGTTCAGACGACAGCTATGCCCTCAACGAGGTCACTCTCCACCGCGGCTCCAGCCCACACCTCAAGATCATCGACGTCTACATCAACAACCGCTTCCTCACCGAAGCCGTTGCCGACGGCATGATCATCAGCTCGCCAACAGGCAGCACCGCGTACAGTCTCTCCAGCGGCGGCAGCATCGTGCATCCGCTCGTCCCGTCTCTCCTCCTCACACCTATCTGCCCACGGTCACTGTCCTTCAGGCCGCTCCTGCTGCCGGCTGAAACGCCAATCACCCTGCGGCTGGGTGACAAGAACAGAGGCAAGCAGGTCGAGGTCAGCATTGATGGCAGCACGGTCACAGAAGGCCTGGGGTCGGGCATGGAAGTAAGAGTCATGGGTGAAGATGTGAGGACCAAGACGGGCGAATGGCACGGTGGCGTTCCTTGCATTGTGCGCGCGACTGCGGGGAGAGACGACCAGACTGAGGATCACTGGGTGGGCGGGTTGAATGCGCTGCTGAAGTTCAACTACCCCTTTGGGGACCAGGACCCTTGAGCGACGAGCGTTGGCTGTGCAGAGATGCGTGTTGTGTAAGAGTGTGCATTCGTCTTGGAGCCTGGCATAGCATTGGAACGGCGTTGACTTCGAAATCATGACCAGGGCCGATCATTTCTCATTCTTCCTTCTCTACTTGCATTACACTTACCTTGTGAGCTCACACGTGCTTACTCTGTAAACACCTCCTGCCCACTACACTCTTGCCGTCTCACCCAGACTCTACAGCAAGAGCACCCCGCCTAACTTTGGATCAAAACATCACGCTTTCGTCTCCCCCGTCTTCTTCCTCTCAGTGAACACCACTCAACCACCACCACCACCACCACGCTGAGCGTTATACAGCATCCGTTCACTCGTCTTTTACTGCAACTATGCATTCTTGTATCGCTACGCTTCTCTTCATCCTCGCTTCCCTATCATCAGCACGATACCTCGACCGCTACACCACCGAATCATGGCACACCAGAGACATGGAGCGAGTGGATGGCTGCCTTAAAACCTCCGTGGGCATGTGGTTCTGGCCGGGAGCAGCGGCCTACGTCTTCTTTAACAACCCCAGCGATCTCAGTTTCACCTACGCCATCGCAACTAGCTACGACGTATACTACCCGCAGACCCTGTCCCACTTGCTACATGCGCACAACTACACCATCAGATCCAAGTACGACGTTCAAGACTCGGAGCTCTGTGGTTGGTGGTATGCTGGTACAGCGCGAGTGGACGGCCGACACCATGGCAACATACTCTGGAAGTACAGCGATCTTCGTCGCAAGCCTGATGTACCAGACTTTGGCAACTTCAGGTCTTGGGAAGCCTCGTCGAGGGACCACATCCCGCCTCACCTGAGCACCACACCCAACGACGCAACTTTCAACTTTGTCCGTGATATCCTTGTCGAGAACGTGCCCAACGCGGACATATACTACAACTGGGCCACGCTGTGGAGCTGTGCCTCTGGCATTCTCGGCATGCTGGCTTTGCAGTTGGCGCTCAAATGTTGGACAGACCACGAGATGAGGAAGCAAGACTCCGAGAGCTCATCTGACATTGAGCTGGACGAGATCAGAGTGCACAGCCTGTCTGGATCCAGCATGCAACGGATGGACATGGACGACTATGTCAAAACCCCCAGCTTCGCCATCGAGATCACAAAACCCGACGCTGCCAGCCCGATCCCGTCGCGTACTGCTAGCACTATCGCTGACCCACCGCCAATCTACAGTGTCGACGGCGCTGGTCGCTAGTCTGTGCTGGTGGGAGGGTTTTATGCGATATTGTATGTGGGAACTGTTCATGCTTTGGATTTTCCGGTATGCGGCGTTTGCGTGGGTTTACTGTCTCGATTGTACCGCTGTTGAGTTCTCGCGCTGTCATTGTTAGGCTACTTCGTCTTGCATGTCCAGTGACGGGGGTTCTGCAGTTTGTTCACGTAGTTTCCTTCTTCATTGTACGATGGTTGATACCCTCTCAAGATATGCTATTCTCCGAGCATGTTGCCGGGCAATCCATGCTCTTGTGACGCTTGTTCGAGCAGTGTTGACCCGGTGGGTGATGTAACGCTAGAATCAGAAGGGAAAAAAATCGCAACGATGGCGTACAAGGGACTCGTGCGTGCTCTTCGCCCTGTGTGAGAAGTAACAGACTGTCCAATCCACCACTTCGGGGGCACATAAGGACAGCGTTGAGACGTTTGAACTTGCTTGCATTCTTTCGATTCAAGGTTGGCCGAAGCGCATAGCCCAGCGCTGACACGGCCAACTGATCTGATCCCTCCCATATCGTACCCGCCCCGTTACCAAAAACGTCAAACATCTAATAAAACATGACCGCACATGCCGTACGCCGTTCGCCACCTGCCCTGGGTATTGGTGATCTGCTTCGAGCTTGGGCTGCCAAAAAAACCAAAAACGCCGTGCATACATCGCTTGTTGAAAGTTTCGAACGGGGAAATGCAAGTGCTGTTGTTGTTGTTGTACAAATGAGGTAGCGATACAAGCTTCTAAAGATGGACGCGCATGGTGTCGTTGCTGCCGAAGGCTTTGCCGCAGTTAGGGCACTTACGCGCGCGGTTGGTGAGGCGGTCCTGGACGCAGTCGTGGCAGAACAGGTGGCCACAGGTCTTGATGCAGGTATTCTTGACCCTGCTCTTGCATATCTGGCATTGCAACATGGACTCCATGAGGGCGGCGTCGGAGCTTTGTTCGCCCTTACTCTTTTTCTTCCAGACTTGGATCTGCTCCTTGAGACCATCGACCTGGGCAGCGAGTCCGTCTCGCTCGGTGCAGGCTTCGCGCTGAGTGTGTCTCGCGGTAAGATAGGCGGCGTCTTTCGCTTCTACAACCTTCTTGAGTTCGGCGATTTGGCTCATGTATCCTTCGGAGGTGATCGCGTTCTCATTGACCTTCTGTTGTAGCTGGCGATGTTGTACCGAGAGCTCGTCCATCTGTGATCGCATCTCTGCTGTCTGCTTCTCGAGCTTGTCGACTAACGATCTGCTGAGAGAATCCGCCTCTTTCAACTGCGACACAACCTCGGTCGACTTTGCTGCTTGCAATCGAAGGATGCGAATCTGCTGCTCCATCTCTCCCTTTGCTTTCATGGCTGCGAAAAACTTCTGGTCCGCTTTCGCCTTGTCTGCGTTTGCTCTTGCAATGTTCTCCTCCCATGCAGCTAAATCGGCAATCTTCTTTCCTGCAATTGTTTGCGCCTTCTTCCATGCAGCTTCCATTGACGGCAGCTCGCCACTCAGAAGCTTGAGCTGATTCTCCAAATTGGAGATCTTACCGCGCAATTGCTCTGGAGTCGAATCATCGGTCTCCATAGGCTCTTCTTCCGGCTGGTGTTCTGCAATTTGCAATCGTAATCGTTCGCATTCGAACTCAAGAGCCGCAATGCGACTCTCACAAGCCCCTACAAGCTCTTTTGACTGGGAGCTCGACGCCTCGCTGTCCTTGTGGCTGGTCTCTAAAATGTGGTTCTTGGCCACTAGTTCGTCTCGGGCGTTGCGGATACGCGCAAGATTGGCCTCGGCTTGTGAAACTGCACTCTCAGACTCAGCTAAGGATGAACGAGATTCGTCGTCAATCTTTATCCGGTAAGCAGTCCGCTCAGCCTGGTACTTTTGCGCCTCTTCTCGTAGTTGAACGTTTGTCGCTTCTAGGTTGTTGATCCTCTTTATCACATCCTCGTGCTGTGACTTGAGTGCTTTGAAGAGCTCCGTTTTGGCGTAGTCGTCATCAGATAGTCCAGTCAGCTTGACCTTCAGCGCTGATAGCTCTTCGGTCAACTTTTTGTTCTCTCTCTCCACGTCTTCCAACTGCGCTTTCCGTTTGGACGATTCTGCCACAGCTTGATTTCGCGCAGTTTCCAGCTCCTCACTGACTGCGGGTTCCGGAGTCGTGCCGTTGGTGGCTTCCTTCTTGACGCCAGCTGACGAAGCTTCCTCTTTTACCGTGGTTGCTACTGCTGACTGCTCCAACTTTTGCACTTGCTGGCTCTTGAACCTGTCGATCTTCTTCTCGGCGACCAGATAGCGATGAGTCGCAGTGTCCAGTCGATCAGAGAGCTGCTCCTTCTCAGTCATGATCTTCTGGGACTGCACCACGTGTTCCTTTTGCGCAGCGAGCAGTTTTGACAATTGCTGTTCAAGATCTGCGACATCCGGACTCTGGGGTGGATACTTGGCAAAGAGACCAGACAGTGATGACAGGATGGTGTCTTTCCGTTTCGACAAGTGTTTCCTAAAGCTCTCGCTGTCTTCGAAAAGAAGCGCTGGAGGCACCGAACGTGATGACTTGTCACCTGACAGCCTTTCTCCACTCAGGATTTTGATCTCGTCAACGAGCTGGCAGATGGTCAACCCTGATCTACTCAATCTATCTGAGTGCACTGACCTGATCAAACCATGCATCGATTGCCCGCAGCTCCTCGTCGTGATATTTTGAGCGGCTTTCGACCTCGTTGAGCTGAGCCTCGAGAGTAGCCTTTTCTCGCTTGTACTCGCGCATCTGGCGTAAGATGGCATCTTTCTGATAAGCCTGCACCTCAATGCGGTATTAGCGTGTGTGTTCGAGGGCTGCCGAGGCAGTTGTTGCGAGCGCGGATCGGGGGGCGAACCTCGATGTCATCTTTCCATGGCATGTCAGCGTCTGGATGCGAGCGAGCACCGTTGACGGTCACAGCTTGCCTCTTAGCGGGAGGGGCAGAATCGTCGTGCCCACTGGGCCTCTTGCGGTCCTCCATCTTGACTTGGTCAAGCGATGGGGGTGCGACGGTTCTGGCTTCGAGCCTCATCGGACAGGCGACGCAGTGGTGAAGGTGGCGCAGGTGGTGAGTGCAACAATCAGGTCGTTAAGGTGAGATGAAAGAGCGGGATGAATGCGGATGGCGAGAGGCGGTAGGAGAGAGAGGGCGGGGTGTCGTGTGAGCCCGGGTGTTGTGAAGAGAGGAGTCGAGTGGCCTTGGAAGACAAAACGAAGAAGGGCCAAGGCCGGCAGCCACGCTAGCATGGAACGAGTATGGTTCCTGACGCTTGTCAAGAGTGGGTCCGGCGATGAACGCGACTCTGCGCGCGAACGCTCGCGCCCTCGCTCTTCCCCGCCAACACTCAGATGTCGACATAGTAGGAGACAGCTGCACCGGGCAGCATACTGCGACCATGGCGGAGGACAATTCGACACAGCAGCCGGCGCAGGGAGCCGACAAGGCCCAGGCACCGGCGACTTTTAGTTCCTTCATCAACAAGAACACCTCGGGCAAGAAGTTTGCTCCCAAAGCCGCACGGCGACGGCCAGGTGCAACAGCCGCGTCTGCACCGAAAGCCCCTGCAGCCGAACCTACACCGTCTACCGCCGAACCTCGAGCCTCCCAACTCGAGCCTGAATCGTCGAGTGCCCCCGCCGCCGAACCCACAGTCACTGCACCACTGCCTACGCCTGCACCCACACAGGAACCTACCACCCAGACAGCTGCAATCCAGGCTACGCCAGCGGCAACTGAGCCCTCCAGTACTGCAGCTGTCATCGTACCAGAAGCACTCTCTGCAACAGTCGCGCCTGAACCTACGCCCACACCCACACCAGCAGTCGAACAGTCGCAGTCCACGCCAGAGACCCAAGAGACCCAAGAGACCCAAGAGCCCCAGGAGTCCCAGGACGCCCCACAGCTACCGACGAAGCAAGTGGAAGTGTCACAGCCTGTCGAGGATGACGTCGAAGGCCGAAGATCAGCCAAGAGGAGGCGGATCGAGTCACCGTCACGGCAGAGCACACCAATGGTACCAGTCGCTGTCATGGTCCCGCCGCAGGATGCACGGACTGGCGAGATTATATCACAGCAACCCACCTCACAGGCTGAGGGGACTTCTGCTTCCACCGTCGACGTTGGAGAACCTGGTGCGAGCACTGGTGCCACACCACCTACCGAGGCCGATGCACCTGCTCAACAGAGAAGGAGGAGAAGGACGCTTCCATGGACGGCTGTCAACCACCCACAAGAGGAGGGCGGAGAGGCCACTGAAGCTGTCGAGCCACCTGCGAAGAAGAAGCGTGCGCCACCCAAACCTCGAGGGAAGAAGAAGGCTACTGGGGCGGCGGGAGAAGATGGAGAGCATCAGGAGAACGGTGACGAGCAAGAGGCAGAGCCCACACAAAAGAGACCCAGCGCCAGAACAGGAGGGAGACGAAGCACAGATGCAGCAGAAGTGGGTGAGGATGGCGAACCAGTAGATCCCCCAGCAAAGAAGCCACGAAAGCCTAGAAAAGACAAGGGGGAGCAACGGACCGAAGAAGGAGTGACGGTCGATGGCGAGACTGGTCAGGAAGGCGATGTGACTGCCAAGCCAAAACGTAAGCCACGCGCACCGAAGAGGAAGAAGTCAACTCCAGCTGAAGGCGAGGATGGCTCGGTGGAACCCAAGCGTCGAGGGCGGCCACCCCGCGAAGACACTCCCTCCGACGCTGAAGACCAGACCATCGACCCAGACACAATGTGCATGGACGATCTCGCCTCGCGCAACATCCGCGTCGGCAAGCTCTCTCGTCGCGAGAAAGAAATGCGCAAAATCGACTGGGATGCCGTCAAACAGCGCCGCCGCGAAGAAGACGCTCGCCACATTTCCACCAAGGAAACCCAGGCCGCCGTCGACAAGCTCCTCGAAACCGGCGAGGTGGAACAAGTATCCGCAGGCCCGCGCTACCACGTTGTCGACGGCCGCATCGAGCTGATCCAAGACTCCGGCACCATCGACCGCGAGCGCGACGCAGACCGGGTGATCGAAATGATGACGATTACCGAGGAAGACGATCTCACGACACGAATCACGAGTCGCAGCTTCATGAAGAACAACAAACGCTTCCCCAACGAGTTCGTCCTGCCCGGCCAGGGCAAGCGATGGAACCATCAATCGACAGAGATGTTCTACCAAGGCCTCCGCAGCTTCGGCACCGACTTCCAAATGATCGCACACATGTTCCCCGGCATGACGCGGCGATCCATCAAAACCAAATTCACGCGCGAGGAGCGCGAGAACCCGGAAATCGTGCGCGACTGTCTGCGCGGCAAGTCCGAATTAGCATCGCACTGGGACCATTTCCTCGCTGCGAGTCAGCTTGAGGAAGAGTCTTTCGCAGACGCAGATGCGATTAAGAAGGATTTGGAAGAGGAGGAGGCCAGGATGAGAGAGCAGATTAATGAGGCGCTGAAGGAGAAGGAGGAGCGCGAGAAGCAGAGGAGGCTTGCGGGCGTGACTGGAGATGGGGAGGGTGCTGCTGAGAAGGAGAACGGCAAGGGGAAGAAGAAGAGGAAGCAGAAGGACAAGACGGTCACGTTCCAGGAGGAAGGGGTTGAAATCCTGGGTGACGTTGACGATGACCCGAATTGGGGCCAGGAATGAGGACACAGATGATAAGATACCCATATATTCATACGAAACAACATCAATATGATCGAGTGCAACGTCGCTCAACACCCCACCTATTCCTCTAACATACACTCATACCGCGTCGTACTAACATAGTCCTTCCTCGGCCCCTTAACATCATACCTAACCTCCCACCACCCTCCTCTCTCCCCCGCCATGGGCCCATCCAGCATCCCCTTCGAGAAGCGCCAGCTTGCACTATACAAGTCCTCACCACATAGGTGCTGCTCTTTGTTCTTTGCCACCAGCACGTCCTCGCCATCCCCAACGTCGCTGAGTGAATCCATCTCCACAAACAGCCCACCCACCCCCTCGCCCTCCTGTCCAACGTCCTCCCTCCTCACACTGTCATCGAAGAACTTCACCACAATCCCGTCCCCTTTCTCCTTCTCGTCCCTACCATCAAGCCTGGCGAGTTGGTACACGTACTTCCGTCTCGCAGTGAAGCGCAGCCCTGTATCCGTGGTGAAATCGCCTTCTTCTGCGTACAAGAGTGTGTTGAGCAGTGGTGTGGAAGTGAAGGTTGCGCTTCCTACGACTGTACCGGAGGGATGCGTGGGGAGCGCGGACCGGAGGTGCCGGGTGAAGGACCAGCGGGAAGTGGCGAGGCGGGTGAAAAGCGTTTGCGGACGGGTTGGGAGTTGCTTGTGCGGTTGTGAAGGCTCCTCTTCGTTAGGGTTCGGGGGGCTGGGGGTGGTGGGCGTGGTGTCGGTGAGTTGGAAGGTGGCGAGTTCTGAGCTTGGAGGCTGTGGCAGCGGGGTCCAGGTTGAGTCGTATTTTGCTGGGTCCTTTATCTCTGGGAGTGCTGACTTCAGAGGCTCGCTTGACATTAACACGCTGTTAACGCTCTGCAGTGTCGCGCGGCTGGGGTTGAGGGCCGGGTTGCTGGTCGTGATCCAACTGAGGCGTTGCTTGATCAATGTCTTGTCGATGTCCCTAGGTTCTCGTGCTTGCCAGTAGTTTACGGTGCCGTCATCGTTAACGTACAGACACAGGTACGCGAGTGCTGTACCGACTGAGAGGTCTTTGCCTGTTGGGCAACATATCAATGTTTTTGGTGAACTTTCTGTGTTTTTGGCATGAGAAGCGGATGCAAGGAGGCGTATGGCGGGAAGTTGGATCCGTAGGTCTCGAGAGCCGAGTTTGCCGGTCTGACAGGGGAGGTGCAAGTACGCTCTCACTCCCGCGCTCCTCAAAAGAGCATGTGGCAGTGGCTCGGATGTACAGCTTATCACTGTATCGAATGTTGCGAGGTCGACATTTTGGCTCGCAGACGCGTACAGATTGCTTGTCGGGTTGATTAGAGTGAATACTGCGTCAGTCCCTCGTTCCTGGCTGACCAGCTCTGCGATATTGTTGGGAAGATCTTCTTCGTTCGTGCGAAGCAGTTCATCTTTGTTACTCCAGAACAATGGCGGTGTCAACCCATGTGACCAAGCCTCATGGTCGTCTGCCGCGCCCTGAACATACCCACCTTCTGACGCCTCGGCGCCGCGAACGCGACGAGATGCAGTACAGAGAACAACAGGGTGGAAGTCCGGGAAGTCCGGTATAGCGTGTGGAAGAGTCGAAGTCTGCGTTACCCATAGTGGACGAAGAGGTTTCTGTAGTTTCGATCGGAGTGATGGAATGTCGGGTTTGCAGATATCCTGATATCGAAATAAGCCAGGTGACTCTTTTCCTCAAGTTAAGCAAAAATGGGTCGTACCAGAAACTGCTGTACGAAGCCATTGACTCTTCTCTCCATTTGAGAATTCTCGCTCTCAGATACCGCAGTTGGTGGCGTGCACAGGTTCAAGGCTTCGTCACCTCTCTTCTCGGCGCCAAACACTGCCCTATTGATAACGCAACACCAGAACGGCACTGTCTTACTGAGGGCATCAGGCATACTCTTCCCTCTTCTTGTTGAGTCCACAATCACACATCCTCCATGTTGGCTGACCACATCCAAGAGTTGTAGGTTGAGCCTCCGTAGACTGAACGCCCATTCGCCCATGTGACCGTCTGTGCTTTTGAAGTAGACGCTCGAAGCTTTCAGGTCCAGAGGGATGTACCAACTCCCACAACGTTCGTTTGCGACAAGAGGCAACCCATAAGATGCTGCTACGTTGGTCACAAACTCGCTGTCCTTTGTGATGGAAGTGAGGCGGTTGGTAACGGACAAAGCCGAGCGCTTGAGTGAAGACAAGGTACTGGAAAAGTTTGGGGTGTTCGAGAGATGGGGAAAGATGATATCGGACTGATTGAGGGGCTGAGCCATGGTCGCCTGCAAGATTGCAAGTTCAATCCAAGACAATCCAGACAATATCGTGTTGAAGTACCTCGATCAACACCACCAAAATCACGTTGATCCTTGTGCCTCAGCGCAGACGCTCAATGTCTTCGGGAGATACCTTTATGACGATATGAACACGAGTGCTGACGTTGAATGGGCCAAGATGCCTTGATCTATGACTTTGGTGTAGGGAGCTGGTGAGTGGAGATTCACAGTTGAGGATTGGATTGGATTGGATGCAGAAAAACGCTAGCCTGTTTTGCATTAGTGCGACACAGAAACTGCAGGAGGTGAGGACCCACCCGAGGGCACGGCAATGAACTTTGGGTTCTAATGTCGATAAGCATGATCTACCCAAATTCGTTGATGAGCATTGTCTAGTCCTGCTTGACCAGAGATATAGGCGCGACGTAGCTTCTCCGCGCGCTTACGAAATAATTAGCCGTTGCCAGAATCGCCAATGCACCGAACATTAAGGCAGCCCAGTTCATGTCGACAGCCGTTGGATTAGGCGTCATAGGGAAGAAAGAGAAGATGAATGCCACAAGCAGAAAGACGAGTGCCAAGTCGTTCACAATGCCACCCCACCTGCCCAAGCTCCAGCGACGAGCTAGCAGAGGCTCGCCTTGCAGACGCTTGAGCCGAACGCATCCAATGGATATGATATAAGAGAATATCAATGCGGCATTCGAGATGGAGACGATTGCGTTGAGAGTGACGTCTGAGCCGAAGTTGATGCAAGCAAGGACCAATGATGAACCCAGACAAACCAGCAGTGCGTTCACAGGAATGTCCCAGCCAGGTCGAACGTACTCGATCCAGGAAGAAAACGGAAGACCCTTATCGCGGGAGAAGGCCCAAATCTGTCGTGAGGATGCAGCCGTTACAGAAACCGCGGCGAAGAACACTAGGATGACTAGGATTGTGCCCATAACGATGGTGCCCGCGATAGAGCCGGTGGCGTTGTACACGGCTTGAAGCACTGGGACACCGGTATGAGTTTCGAGGACCGAGTCGAGCGCCCCACCGCAGAACACGAAGGTGATCATCATGATGATACCGAAGACACCGTTGAAGAAGACAGCCCACATCATAGCCTTGGGAAGTACCACTGAGGCGTCTTTCAGTTCCTCAGACATGTGGGCTCCGGCATCTGGTCCGATGAAGCACCACAGCGGTGTTGAGAGACCAACAAGAGCAGATGTCCCGAGCGAACCCCAACCACCACCATCGTAGAATGTTGTGAAGACCTCATCAGCGGGTGATCGCTCAGCCATGGTCCAGAACAATATCAGGAACGCGAAGAAGGCGAATACGTGCAGGACCAGCACGATGCCTTCAGCCAGTGGCAGGTGTTGTGCCAGGAAGATGTTAAAGCCGACCATGAGAAATAGCCACAGCATCATGATCAAGGTGACGTGCCACAGCTCGCCGATCTGAGCGTCAGGATTTACAAGCAAGACCATACCAATGACAAGAGAGGATAGCATCTGCGCGCAGGCGGGGATGCCGGAGACCCAACCAACGCCGGCGCTCCAGCCAACGATATACGAGAGGCTCTTCTGGAATGACGGCGGCGCGAACTCACTGACCCAATGGTACTGCCCGCCAGCAGTTGGTGCCCTGTGTTCGATGTCAGTACCGCGTGTCAGCCAACCCTCGAAACAAACCTACATCGAAGCCATCTCCGCAAGAGAGGCGATCATGGCCATGACGAAGAGCCATGTAATGACTGTCATCCAGATGACGCCTGCCGTACCGCCATTGAACAGACCGAAGTAAGCTGACCTCAGAGGTTGTCAGTTTGTTTCGCAATTGCAAAGTGTGCTGGCAATGCACTTACAATAAGGCACTCTCCCATGTGGACTGAAGGACGACGACGAATCCAATGATAGAGACAAGGCGGAAGTTTCTCTGTCACAGTTGTCAGCCGAGATCGAACAGAGTGGTCAAGACTAGGCTTACGCGGAGTTCCTGCTTCTTGCCCATCCGATACATGTCTTGCGCATCAT
The DNA here is from genome assembly GCF_010093625.1 of Macroventuria anomochaeta. NCBI lineage: Eukaryota > Fungi > Ascomycota > Dothideomycetes > Pleosporales > Didymellaceae > Macroventuria > Macroventuria anomochaeta. The sequence goes on from NW_022985368.1 coordinate 521,487, forward strand.
GCGAAGTTCCTCCCAGAGCATCGCCGTGGATTCGATCGATTCCGTTGTGTCCCATGTCGTACTCCTCCACAGAGCCTGCAGGCTTGCCCTCAATAGATGCTGCCATTGTGCAAGGAGAGGAGTTCTGGGTGCAAACAACGGCCTCAAGAGGATACCTTGACGTGCGAAGTCGACAGAGAAATATGTCGAAGATACTGGTTAAGCGACTCAGGTTCTGTGACCCCGATGCAGAGAATTAGCCATGATTGTACATATGCCGCTATATAGCAGGTGCCTGTAGAGGCAGGCGCATTGCGACTAAGTGGCGTGCAACCAGGTCGAGGCCACCTGCATCAAATCACAATTGAGGGTCAATAACTTGTACAACCGATAACCGGGATGGTGAACTTTGCGCCCCTCATGCGGGCGGGTCGCAAGAAGGTTGGTTTGAGCTCTGCGGCTTCCGACTGGGTGCACCAAGTCTTGCATGCAATTTCGATGCACGTTCTTGCCCCTCTACGAACCGTACTGTAATGGTGATTCCTTCAAGGTCGAGATGGCCAGTAAGATCATGCTCGTTCATGGGTCGGTGCGATCACTCTGTTGAGATTGGACGCTCTGGTTGATGAACAGCTCAGACGTTGAGTTCGGAGAACCTTGTGAGTTTCATGTCGTGATCATCCTCAATGTGCGTCGTGTGCATGGTGTGGCTTCAAGCCTTCATCCAAGGAGATGGGGCGGACCGCAGCGACGCTAGGAGCCACACTCTGTGAACGTCCCGCTTTCCACATCTCGCTTCCATCACCACTCTATTCACCTGCCGTCCTACAACCATCGAGGCAAATACCGATGAGATCCTCTTTCCCTTACTATTGGTAATTCTAACATTGAAGCAAAGGCTGTCCCGCCGTTCAAAGGACTTCGACAAGTGAGCTTCCGACCCGACTCTGCTTGTGCGGCCATCCTGCGCGTCCGTCAGCCACGATGCATGTTCCTTTTTCTGGAACAAAAAACGCGTGGAAGCGGCTCGCCGAGCCAACCCAGTTTTGATAGGCTGAACACTATCGCAATCTGATAGCAGAGCAGGGTGAAGCGCAAAAGGCCCGAGCACAAAATGGTAGAGTTCGTGTTTGGCTGTCCAACCATGCAAACATCTCCTATCACCAAGTACCAACACTCACTATCGACTGGTCGAGTATACGGTTAAGGTCCTTTCATCAGCTGATTGTTCATTAACGAAGCCGTGGCGTAAGAGGGGCAAGAAGGCTATCAGACCTGTCGTGCAGAGGAAACATGATGATCCCCTTACACAGCATGCTTGGCTGTCATTGATCCAGAAGCATCCACACGAGCTTCACGCCCGAACCTCCCGGGTTCATCGTCTGCGCAACGGAGCAAATGGCTTCTGTTGTATGCCCCAACGGATCTTGGCTTTATCGGAGTTTCGCGGTTCCAAGAGTCTGGTGACAGAGCGCCTTCTGTCGCTCCAGTATTTTGACCAAATTCTTCGAAAATCATGTCTGAACCAAAGGATCATGTAGCTTATCACGATGGCTACAGCAAAGGCCTAGAGTTCTCGCTATCGGTCTGTCTATGCTACACATTATGTGTGCTTGCTCTTCGACTGTACATCCGATGGAGAGCCTTTGGTACTGATGACTTCATTGTCTCCTTGTCCACCGTATGTTTTCCCATCCACGGAACCCTTGATTGCGACAGCTATCAGCAAGGACTCCTTCTAACACGTAAGAATGACTAGGTTCTGGCCTTCGTCTTCTTTGGTTGCAACTATGCTTGCCGTGCCGCAGGATTGGGTCGCCCCACAGATACTCTGAGTTCGCAGCAGGATACGTTCGAGAAACTAAACGCTCTGACTCTAGTCAGCAACCTGGCGTGGATCACAGCACTGTGTTTATCGAAGTTGGCCATCGTTTCGATGTTGCTACACACGACGGTAACAGCCTCTCATCAAAGACTCCAATATTCTGTTGGGGCTCTGGTCTTAACGCAATGCATAATTTCCATCATTCTGATGACCGCTGGATGTACCGCCTTTGAAGGTCTTGCCTGGGACGTCCGGTCGAATGACAAAGCTTGTCCACGTCAAGAGCTCAGATGGCACGTTATCACAGGCTTGGATGTTGCGACCGAGCTTGCGATACTCGTCCTGCCATTCCAGCTGGTCTGGAAACTACAGATGTCTACCAAAAACAAGTTCATCGTTATTGCAGCGTTCTGGCTTCGCGTTCCGTAAGCCCTGCACACCCATCTAATCCTGTCAGATGTGTACTAACACTAGCTGTCTAGAACTCTCGTGTTCACAATTCTTCGCGACAATGCGACAAAAAATCTCGGCTCTACTGCTGATATCTCGCTTACAGCAGCCATGGTGGTCGTTTGGCAAGCGATTGAGATGTCATACTCGATCGCGGCAGCCACCATTGCAGCGCTCAGGCGTTTCACTGAAAGTCTCAACACAGGCTTCGGACATGGGGAGCTGATCCGGGTACACGGGCACTCGCAAGGCTACAAGATGTCCGATCGCAGCGCGTCGCTCAAGGGCTCCACTGCTTCCAAGCCATCCACCATTGTCGAGCCGATACCAAATCGCATGAGCCGGCAAGAGTTTCGAACTATTCCAAGAGAAGGTGGTGACTTCCAGCTGTTAAAATTGAGACCCGAAACCCTCCAAAACAAAGTCACGGTGTCCTCGCTGCCGAAGCGCTCGGGCGTTAAAGAGAGACCAGACCAGAATGTGCGTTTAGAAGACAACAGTATCAGGCATGATATACGATACTCGGTTCACTACGATGAAGATCCTTTAGTGTCCGGACAGCACAATCAATAGTCCAAAGTGGCAGACGCGCAAGCGTCAGGAGGGCTGCGAGACAGTAACACCAAGAATTTGCGTACCGCAGCTCCAATGCTAACTAAAGCATGATTGTGGACTAAACGAGAGGGCAAGGACTCCGAAGTGGCACGGACAGGTGCATCATTTTTCCTTTGGCATGGTTGGGTCCAGCGTGCTATAAGCCACATTACATTTATGGCAGTCGTCTACAGCGTGTAAGCACTTCCATTGATGTACACGACCTCCGGGGACGCCTCATTCGGAATCTTCAGCCACTGCTCTTCGCCCAGCACAAATCCAAAGAACGTCTCCACAAACATCTTAACGATGTAATTCATTCTCGGTGCCCAAACCGTGCCTAACAACAGTGTAATCGTCTTGTTCTTCAGACCGTGCAGATCCACCCAGTCGTCCAAATCAGCAAAGTTCTGATGGCTGCTCCCTGTGACGTTGAGCCACTGGTACCATCCCGACTCGTTGGTGGAGAAGGGAGACCATGAAGGGTCGACAGCCGGAGTGTGTTCCACACCGGCTAGCATCAAGAATGGTTTCTTGGCATCAGGAAGGTCGAAGAATAGCCTGCATAGTACGGGCGGTATCTGATACCCCATTCCCTGCTCTCGAGAATGTCACACACCCTGAGCCGTCAAATCAGTCGCTGTCAAATCTCATCCAGTCGATGCTTCAACCGCCGACGCTACGTATCGAAGTTCATTACCTCCTCGCAGCCACATCGCGGCAGGTCAGTAGCCGCCATTTTACCTGGCAACGGGTTGCTGATGGTGAAGAGAGAAAGACAGATTCGTTATCGGAATTTGGTGCGCATGCTCATATCACTGAAGTCCTGCAAGGTGCTTGCTGAGATAGAGTAGCTGCCATGAGATAGCTGCGCGTGGCAGCTTTTGTTCAACGTTACGTTGGCTGACAGAGAAGCGACCTTCTGCACCACCCCTCATGAGTCTTATTAATTCGACGCATCAATTCGACTGATGCACACTTGAGTTGTTTCATATTACAGTAGGACTATTAGGATCTTGCCGAGCTGCAGGACATAGGGGGAAGATGTTGGGTTTCATGTGACTCGGTCCTATCCACGCACACAGTATTCCTTCACCGCCACCAACTTCCTCTTAGTGCTCTCGCCCCCGAGTCGTGTTGAAATTCATCAGTGTAGTTTGTAGTCTCTAAATAGTGCTCAGATCAACCTGCGCTCATTGATCAACAGGAGTGCATCCTTCGCCTTCCTCTCCTCTCCAGGGTAGGCGCCGGCCTGAATCAAGACCGTAGCCCGTTTCCATGTGACTGCAACATTCGGTCGCCCCGGAATCGCTATTACCGCCTGCATTGAATGTCCGAGAAGGAGCAACGCGCTACGCTCAGCCTTAGAGCTCGCTCGTTGACTTCATTAGGCGAACGTCGTCACTAACAAAACGCTTTTTAGTGTAATCAACAGTTAAAGTCTGACTGGTGGTCATCAGTATCCATCTCTAGTATCCTAAGATCACCTTGTCATATCTTTCGAGCAGGGTCGAGCGTATGCTATGTCATTGGGGCCGAGTGATTGCTACATGCGGTCTTGCGGCACAGCACGTTCAATCCTGGTCGTTCCAGTAACTTAGGAACTCCAAATGCCCCTGTCCCGAGGGATTGAGTCGTTCTCCGCGCACCAAGCAAGCAACGATCTGAAACACAGCTGATGAACACCACTCGTAACGATACTTCGTTCCCAGTGGTGGCGGTTTCATGACGAACTGTAGGCTTTGCTCCCAACCCTTTTTAGGACCAATTGGTTATTACCGCCGAGTGTTCCTGAGGGTTATGGAAAATGTTACAGAATTCAATGATGCAGAATGAACCCTAGATTGGTCTGCGCTTCGTCGATGGATGAAATTAGTTTCAGCCATGTACGTGGCTTATTCACCTCCTCTTACCATGCCTGCAAACCTTCCCATTCTAGCTAGTGCTGATGATTGGCAAACATGCGTTGCATCTTGCTGCAACATACGAGAACCCGTCGTAGTATGGTGACGCCGAGACCAACCTGCTCCCTAGTCCCTCCAGCGATATTTAAAAGAACGGCAATCACTCTACGTCTGTCAGACCTTTGAAGAAGCTCGATATCGACCAGGGAATTATCCTACCGTACATCTATACTTGTTGCCGACATGAATTCTAGCCCCTCGCTCCAAGCTCACTCCATCGATATGTCAACGATCCAGTCGACTTCACGCCAACAAGCTCCGGATACAACCCCGTCCAAACGCAAAGGCTCGCCTTTAAGTTACCAAGCGTTATCGGACACAAAGTCACAAAGCACACCAAATCTTCTTCCGGAAGAGCAGCATGCGAATAGCTCATTGAAGACACCAGATCGGCCCGTTTCTCGTAAGAGAGCCAAGTCTGCTTCTGGACGTAGCCCCGGAGCTGATGCAGTTGCAAGCAACGACGATACAACAGCCAGTCCGTACTTAAGGACGCCAACTTCTTGTACCAGAAAAGAAAACTATAAATATGAACGTTCTCGTTTGAACCATCTACGCATCTGCCAGGACCCAAATTGCAAAATGCGGCCCGCTTCAGTGCAACCATCGGCATCGGACTACGATGAGAAAAATTCATCCGAAACACAGGAACAGCAAACTGAAGATGTGTTCACTACGATGTCCCCGAAGAATCAAGCAGAGCCGGTGAGATTCTCTTTGAGTAACGACACCCACAAATCGAGCGAAGAGAGCCCACTCTCCAAGCCGAAAAGCGATTTGAGTGCGGAAACATTCGAAGCGACAGGAGAGCCACACATCAAAACCCCTAGAGCTGAGGAAGCAGCCGATTTGGGGCCAGATAATCTGCACTATGAAGCATCACCTGGCCAGGATAAACCAAAATTGGAGACTCCAGGTCGTATCCGCAATAAAAGCCCGGCGGACACTCTGATTATGCACAAAACACTTCGGAAGAAGTTTGCGAGCAGGCTGACACCCAAAGAGGAGGAGGGTTACATCTATGTTGTCAAAGATCTGAACAGACCTCATCTTTGCAAGATCGGGAGAGCCAAAGAGAGCGAACTCCGCGTTGCAACTATCGAGAACTCATGTGGATTCAAACCTCAGCTTGTCTACTCCAGACTAGTGGGCCTCTATATCCGAACAGAAGCTCTCACTCAGGGGTATCTTTCAGATCTCTGTCAACCTTACTTCTGCAAACCATGTAACCAAACACATCACGAATGGTTCGAAGCCCCTAATGAGCTTGCCATAGCAGCTGTGAAAAAGTGGGTCGACTTCATGTGCCGCGAGAGCCCCTACGATCCAAGGTCGAAAGAACTGAGACCATTCTGGTCAATATGGCTTAAAGTCCACGATTTAGCTTCTGCAGACCTCGATGTCGACGAGTTCCGAATGTGGTGGGACCGCATCATATCGCCTTCAGAGCTCGACCACTTCAAATACAAGTTAAACGCTGTGCAGGACATACTGTGGAAGTTTTTCTGGCCAGTGTATGCCACACTTGCCTGGACAGTAACATTCATCGCTTTCCAGCACCCTGTCGCATTTTTGCTCATGGTTACGTCAGTGGTCGGCACCTTCGTCAGCATGTCTTACGACTTTCCTCTGCGAAATGCTTCTACTAGCTCTAGAAAGACGAGGAGCACGGTGAAGAGCCTATGATCTTGGAGAGCTTCTAGACTACAGCTGTTGGTCGACTCGACTAAGCTAAAAGGATTGTATTCGACAAGTTGAGGGATGATGTCACCGGATCATAGCGTGCACACATTTACGTCTAGGACAGTGCTATGTAGCTTGGCTGAGAACCTAGTTTGGCTTCTGTTAGAGAGCAGCAAGGCATGTCGCCTGGATCTTGATCTAATATTCTCACCACACGAATGGTTTTAGAATTGTGGAGAGATGAGTATTGGTAATGGGGATAGGCTCCTGCAGCCATAGTTTTATAATCATGAGAGACCGTTCTCTGTAGGAAACACTTGATTGAATTTTGCTTCCTTATGAGCACGGCCAATATACTTGGATCGACCTTGAACTCCTTGCAAGTGCCGCATTTATGCGCCAAAGTTTGGGCTCATCTTTTGTGCATCTGTACACACCAATAGAGGCCATACATTTGGCGCCGATCAACGGGCTGAGCAGAAAAGTCACCAATCTCGTAGGAGACTGTTTAGCATGCAAGACTCAGAACCAGGTACCCCCCTTGCCCGGGCATATTTTCAACCTCCTCCTTACAGTCGCAGAAGTTTCTACAATCTTCTAGAGATCCGAGTCATAGGACAGACAGGAATTAGGCTTGTTTAGGTTCGAAAAATTCTCGCTGTAGTTCTGTGAGGCGTGGAAAATGAGACTAGTAAGCAAAGCAGACAGTCACGTACTATTCTGAGGGGACACCTTACATAGAACTCTGCTAACGTGTTATTGGTAAGGGTGTTCAGCTCAATGTCTGATTGGTAGTTAATGAAATGCTTAGAGAACTAACAATCTGTAATGAAGTCTAAGAGTATCAAGACAAGGTAGATTTCCAGCATGAAAAAGGGTGCGCTCATTTATCGGTCCACACGCATGATGGAAAGCGGCTAGCCAGGTGTACTATAACATTATTGAGAATGCATTGTCTAAGCTAAAGTCTGCAAGTATATAGTTACTCGTATCCCGTTGATGCTTTGCAGATAGCCCAGACTTTTCCACGTTGATGATGGATTTCAGCTAAAGCATTCCTGTGTCCCCAATCAATTGATGGAAGAGCTACAGCAGACACCCTACACCGCTCTGCTTCCGGATCATCTCTAAAATCCCATATAGTTTTAGCAATGTCGAAGAGAGAATTATTGCCTGGCCCTGGCGAGAATTCATCAGGTCTGGCAGCTCTAGTCAGAGTAGCTTCGATTCTTATGACACGCTGTGCAATGCTAGTCATAAGTGGGCCATCCCACGCTGCCTCTTGGCGACATGAGTTGAGCAGCTTGAGGGCTAACAGCCGCTTATTGGGCTCTCTGCACTTCAACACAGTGAGATAGAGAGGCTCAATAAGACCCATATCTAAGGTGAAAAGATGATGTTGATCCTCTCTTACAAGCGTTTTGGCATGACTTAAGAGAACATGGAAGGAGGTGTCGAAAGTGTCGAATGCTGTTTCTCGTGGTTCCGGGCAAAAGCTAGATAGCCTTATAACTAGAATCAAGTAGTGAATGTGTAGGATCAGACACTCTTTCGATATTTGAGGATCCATCGAGTCATTCATGTATCTTGGGTGCATGGCAGTATCCAATGCTGGTTGGAAGAGCTGAAACCAACACTGCAGATCCGCCAAGACAGCATCTCTTGTATGTTGATGCTTCGCCTGGAAGTCCCGTCCGCTCATGTAGCGGGAGCGGCCTTCGGCTTCATCGTACCTCATAGCCTGTAGGCCGCGAAACTTTAAACATAAGAACTTGGTACGAACGGCTTGGAATGCTCGCCTCTCTGGCAATCTGCCTTTTGTGACGTCGCATTCGGCCCGAACAGAAATGTCCCCGAAGCTTGAAGTCGATATCGTAGGGCTTAAAGACCCAACGAAAGAGAGTGCGCCAACCTCCAATCTCAGATAGAGTACCCTTATCGACTCTAATACTGTCAAGTCCTTATCGTTCGGGCCTGAAGCCATCGCAGGTGCTGAAAGAAGACACAAAGCCCCTTTAAGATGTGTCAATGCGGCCGGGCCATTTCCTCGGAGCAATTCGTAGCTGATGATGAGCGACAAGGAAAAGAGCGTTTCGATTTGCTGTTCAATATCCATATCATTGTTCAGGGAATCCTGAATGCCTCTCAATGATTTGCCGTAGTGGTTGAGCGAATATAAGATATTCGTGTGGTCGACATCTCGCATACGATGATTACGAGCGAAGGCCTCCAGCTGTACTGAAAGTGCGAGTAGAGCATGCTGAATGGTTCGTTGTGATAGGTTCCTTCGTGTTACTTCGTGGACCAGGTTTTGGTCTAGGTGACTGAAAAGAGCACCCGATAGATGGTGAAAGCTGGCAATTCGATGCCCGTTTGACTCGCTCGCCAACTGCAAGCCTGGTAATGACGGAAGAGATTGCCAAGTACGGTCAATACCCGCTCTCGCGACTTCATGTACAATTCGGAAGGGGTCAACGTAGCCTTGGCAAGTTCTCTTAGATGAAGCACAATTGCCGCAAACGGGTCTTTGTTCATCACACTTCTTGCGCCGATGCTTGCACGTTAGGCAGCCACTACGCGTGCGTGTCGTGCAGTTTCGAATTCTCTTCATTAAGTCTGACCGAAAATGTTGAGCGTAAAGGTATCCGTAACGGGGAGAGTGTGAAGCGAAAGCGAGGCAAAGGCGGAGAAGGAGGGGGAGGTCGAGATGTACTCATGTTTACACATCGGGGCTTTCAGACCTGCGAAAGAACGCTAAGTAAGTGCAGCGTAAACCGCTCCGTTTTGAGCTTAGCCCTAGATACACGTGTTTATTTTGCCATTGCCGAATATACGCCGTGCGATATGATTGGCTGAGAAGAAGGCTTCCCATCAATGAGCTGACGAACAGTGTATAATATGTACGAGCGGAGTTCGGAAGTTTGTGCTAAGATGGGAAGAACAGACATGATCTGTCCTTGTTATGATTATTCAAAAAGGCCGCAGGCTGTCCAGATTTTATGCAGAATCAATCTCATCCACTCCAACCCCAAACAACTTCACTGCGATGAAGCTGGTTTATACTAAAAAATGCAAAGCGGGAAGCCTCTTCGCTTCAGGAATTCTCTTTCTAGTTGCCATAGCTATCATTTGCTGGCAAGCTGTACGTATTTCTAGTTTCAAGAAAGGCAACTCTGACACGATTATTATAGTCTTACTCCTACCGTCCGGGTCCAAAGTACTATTACAGCCATTTCAGCGGCCTACAATTTGCGTGCGCACTGGCTTTCGACGCACTGCAAGTACTGAGGCTTGTTAGCCAGCCCTATAACCGGGATCTCTATCTTTCTCGTACACGCCTACTTCAGATCTTTACCAACACATATTGGATCGTTCTTAGTGTATCTGCATTTGCTTGCGCCATAGGCTACGGCCTGACTCCCAAACCTGATGCCACAGCTATCCAGGTACTGATATTTCTCAATAGTGCTGTGGCATTGATGAAGGTTATCATTGATCGAATTTCGCTCAAGGGAACGGGCACGCAAGCCATGCCACTTCCAGATTCGAAGCGATTCTCACAGTCTAGGAGATGGTTTCTTGCTGTCAGTCGCAATTCCAATCGCCTGTTTAAATTCATGCGCTTCGCGTTGTCTATACTATTCATCGTCGGAGCTGTACAACTAGCAATGCAATACCGCTTCAAGAACCCGTAAGTTATTGAACACTCGTGAACACAAACAACCTCCCAGCTGACGATCATATAGAGGCACTATATCTAGAGTGGATCTTGCTTCTGGTGCGTCTCTGTCAATCAACTACTATTGTACCACTGTGCCTCCCACAAATTCGTCATCACTATCAACGATCTGGTTCGAATCAGATGGAGCCCATGGCATCACCGACTTCATTGGCGTACAGACAATCTTAGCGGATTTACACGGTCGCAATAGCTGCTCGTATGATTCGCCAAATTTCGGTTTCTCCTCACGCCTTCCATCTTCTGAACCTACAGACCTCACGACCGTATTCAATCCACTTGTCCATGCCATTCAGCGCGAGAATGAAACCAAAATACTGGTCGGTTGGGGCGGAGGAGGAGAGAATGTTTTGCGGCATGCCAAGCAGAACCCTAGTACCACAAGAGGAGTGGTATTGCTTGACGTATCTCCGAATGGGATCGAGTGGCTGGATCAGAAGAGGACGCAAAATCTGACCATGGAAGAAACAGTAACACTGGCGAAGTTAGATCTAGAAGGAAGGGCCAGTTTGACACAAACAATTCTTGGTGTGGGTTTACCATGGTGAGTCGAGAAGCTCCTAACACTACTCTGATTTCTCACCTAAATGGCTAAATCAATTCTAGGGGCTTACTACCAGTCTTCATTCCAGCTAATGCTACCGGGTACTTTGACAAAAGTCTTTACCCTCGGCACCACGCTCAATCTCTGAAGGAGGATCTATGGGCAATGCAGTACTACTCTATTCGGAGCATGCTACCTGATCCATTCTCTCCTATTCTGGAGAGTCTTTCGGTCCCAGAAGGTCTTCCGGTCTACATGGTTGCATCGTACGTTGCTGGCACAGATGACGCAAGCAGTGCCTTCTACCGAGATGAGAAGGTACGACTTGGGCGTACAGTCGCAGGAGGAGATCTTGAAAAACCTGTAACGTGGTGTACAGACAGTGACTGCGGCTTGTCATTTCCTGTCACAAAGCCTTCGTGGACTGCATCTAAACTGATAGATTTAGGGGTTTGAGCGACTTGGCACATAGACTTTAATCTAGGTAGTAAGAGGTGGATTCTATAGTATTGGGGTTTTCTTCTTATATGCAGATGCGATAGAGGGAAAGTTGTAGCAATGTAGTATAAGAGAAGGCAAACATATCGAGCTATCTGTAGCGTGACTACCCAACCATGTCGCAAACTGTCACAGCTGCAACCCGTGGGAGAGTGTAATAGTGGGCTGTGTAACAGACTGATCCGTCGACTGAGTCGTATCATCCTGTATCGGTTCATCGTGAAAGCTATGATATAACTTGCTTTCGATCTGAGCTGCCAGCAGAGCGGGCCGGCCGACAGTGTCAGGAAGTTCTGTGGCTGGCTAGCCACGGAGTCCCTGTTTATCGATCCATATCCTTGTAGTCTGCTCCTGATCCCGAAGGGCTCAGGAAGAACTACCCGCTCTACACCAGTATTCATGGCATATGGGAAGGTCGGAGTCTAGTAGTCAGCGGCGCGACGAGCGGAGCATTGTCTTACTTCCGCCTCGAAATAAGTGGATATGCTGGAGGTGTGTGGGCCAAGCATTCGACGGGCGGTTCAATAACTGGCAAACCACAGCAGGCAGTTTGACTATGTCTATCATAACCAATTTGCGATAATCTTCAACTGCAACTGTAAGCAAGCTGCGGTTCCTCTTTCTGGCAATATACCTGTTTTGTTCAGAGTTTGGAGACATCGACCAACTCCCTTGAGGCGGTGATGATCAATAGTTCCCACAAGGGTGTAAATAGATAGCCATATAGATGAAAATGAAGTAATGGCCGATGTCTCTTGCTAGACAGTCTATCCCGCTGTCTTTGCAACATATTAGTAGCGGGGCCGCATCTCATATGCGGACTTCGCTTTGGCTATCTCGTCCTTCCTGGTCAGACATTAGCAATCCACGCTTCGTGTTCGTCCCAGAACGTCACGCGTTTTCTTAGTACGCTCTGTCCAGCTCTCGATGGGCAGTCCTGGGTATCGTGTTCCTGCCCACAGTAGCCACATGCTGTTGCTGCCTTGCACTAGGTTCCTATGTGGCCGTATCTTTCGCACTTGAAGCACTGCTTCACTTGATACTGTCGGATCCAGGACACGGCCGTATGCGCCACACGCTGGACCAACCCTATTCTATCGATTGAGAGCTATTGAGGGGTTGAGAATATGTACAGTGAAGGCGGGAGAGCTAACCCAAATGAGCTGGCCAATCGGAGCAGCGGACCGCTGGCGAACAAACCCTCATCTCGCTGCGATCTCTGTTGCTACACCGTCAGACTGCATAGAAGCATGCAACAGCTACAACGGCAATGCGCCAGCCAATAGGCCGTGTCTTGAGGCTAGCGTTGTGCCCAGGTGGTGGAATCAGACGCAAGCTATGGCGGCCAAGAATGCACCGTTCAACTGCTTCCTCATGGGCGAAAACACGAAAATCGAACCGAACAAACTGGGCTTCGAGATCGTGGTGCTGTGTTAAAGGATGCGTGTAATGACCTCGTAGGTGGTTGAACACTGCAAAGGAAAAGTTGCGGTGTCTATGTCGAGTGGGGAGTGAGGATGGTGCTTATCGCAGGGAATCCATAGTAAATATCCATGGGCTTCAGCCTCTTTGTTACTAGTTTCGTTGCTAGAGATCGCTTGTATATCAGTTCTCACCTTCTTCAGATCAGGGTCCATAGCAAGACCTAGTGGATTGAGGGGGTTGAGCGGCGTCTATATTAAAAGCATCGTCGTGCTAGAATTTGAATGAATTGATAATGAAAATACTGGGGATGATGCCCTCGAGGGACTTGTTTGCCAACAACTAGATCTGATCCCAATACGCGAACAAAACTCTCGCTCAATTTTCGTGAACAGTAGAAGATGGAGATGAAAGGGCGAAGATGCTCACAACCCTTGCCATCCCATCTCGCTAGGGCCAAACACGCGTCACTGCGGACCTCCGACATGTCTGGACACCTCACCTTTCCTCCCGCGCCAACCCTCGCAATGCCAGTTGCTCCCTTACACCACTGAGAATGCCTGCTCGATCGCCCAGGCGCAACACCAATGACCTGCTTAACCAGCCCGGCTTCATAGGGGCAGCTGCCCGCTTTTGGCAGGTCCGTGTCCACTCATCGCGCACCCTTACAATCATTGACAGACATCCAGCGCTCCTACGCCTCCGACTATGTCGGCCTCGCGCTCCTAATCAGTGGGTACATCTTCGTATGCCCCTCTCTCCACCCTTCTCCGAGTACGGCTTACTAACAACCCAGCTCCAGATCCAATTCCTCGCCGAGCCCTTCCACCGCATGTTCTACCTGTCCGACCTACGTATCGCCTACCCACACGCCCTCTACGAACGCGTAAACGTAACCTGGCTCTTCATATACGCCGGCGCCCTCCCCCTCACCACCCTAATCCTCTGGGCGCTCATCACACGCCTGGAGACACACAAAGTGCACGTCACGCTGCTGGGCTGGCTGGTCAGCATGATCCTCACTTTATTCCTAACAGACGTGATCAAGAACGCCGTCGGGCGCCCGCGACCGGATTTAATCGCGCGGTGCAAGCCAGAGCCAGGGACGCCGGGGGATGTGCTGGTTACGTGGGAGGTGTGCACGGAGACGAATCATCACGTGCTGCATGATGGGTGGCGCAGTTTTCCGTCAGGGCATAGCAGTTTCTCGTTCAGCGGGCTGGGCTATTTGAGTTTGTTCATTGCGGGACAGTGTCACGTTTACAGGCCACGGGCGGATCTGGCGAGGGTGTTGCTTGCGCTTGCGCCGCTGTTGGGGGCGGCGCTGATTGCGATAAGCAGGTGTGAGGATTACAGACACGATGTTTATGATGTGAGCGTGGGCTCGTTGCTGGGCATGTCGGTGGCACACTACACCTATAGGAGGTATTATCCAGCGTTGAGAAGCAGGGACTGTGCTACGCCGTACCCGAACCCGGCAGATGAGAAGGGTTTTGGCAAGATCAAGGACGAGGAGAGCATCAGGGGTGCGCAGGAATTCGAGCTGGATGACTTCGATGAGGAGGATGAGGAAAGGGGGAGTAGGCCTTTGAACGGGCGGAGATGAAGAATGACACCAGTTCGATACTGTTCAACCCAATGGCTCGGAACTAATCACAATAATATGCATATGCTTGTGTTCGTCACGTCATTACAGTCTATGTATTACTCCGACACCCGCTCCCGCTGAAAATGCTACATCGCTCACACCAAGTCAGTTGGTCAATCTGCATGCCAGCTCTTTCTCCCTGTGATCCACTTGAAGCTAGCACACCACCCTTCCGCCTCTCCTCGCTCTGACCTCTCTACCCAATTCGCAACCTCTTGTTGCGCACGCGCGATATCCGCCCTGACCTCTTCAGCGCTCCATATCCGCTCTCTATCACCATACTTGGTTAGCAGTCGTAGTAAGCTCGCCTCGAAACCTTCCATGACCACTACCAGCATTAGCTTTCCCACACGCTTTTGCTCTTCGTCGCCTGCCCATTGCCCGATAGGAACATTGACGTGCGTAGTCTGAATGTCTGTAAAGCCCGCTTCTTCAAGGTAGGTGGGATGCATGTAGAATAAGCCAAGTGGGCGTCCGGACTTAAAGGACGCCTCCATCATAGAGGCATAGAGTTTTCGTAGAGTCGGTACAGGGAAAGTGGCTGGATCAGATGTGGCGTGATCAATTGGCACTGCTCCCATATCCCAGTCTGCTACCTCGATCCAGCCACCAGGCGACAAGCTCTTGTGTATTTCCGCGTACACTTCCTCCCAATGTGAGAATGAGCCCTTCATATTGCGGAGATGAATGAACTCGTAGGGTTCGCTGAAGTGCCACCCTGGCTCTGGTGGGGGGTTGAGGTTACGAGGGTCGATGACGAGTGATTCAACAGACGTCTCGGGATGTGTGATGGATTCGCTGAACCCGGCTCTCTCTGGCGATTTGGGCGGAGAATGGATAGGTATCCGATGCGTCATGTCGCGATAGAAGTCGAAGTTCGAGATGGAGTTCAGATCCTCTATATGTGCATCTACGCCCCACACATCCAAGTCGTCCAGCTCCCAAGTTACATCTGCGCTGCCCATAGTCGCTTCGGTCGTGTCGAGATCCCACTGTGTCATGTCGATACCGACGACTTCTGCTCGTGGATGCGTCTGTGCCATTGCGACCGCCCAATGACCGGGTCCCGTACCAAGATCGAGGATCCTTCTGGTAGATGGCAAGAGCCTCGTAGTGGTCAAGCGCCCTTGTAGAGCATGTACGAAGATTTGGTGCTGGAAGAACAAACGGTCTTGCTCCTTGAGATTGCTATTGAAAACACACGGGTTGAAATATGTGTCGTTGCCATAGGTGCGGCCATTCTCGTGTACGTATTCGAGATCCTCCGAGGTTACAGTGCGAACAGATCGACTGCGTAGCGTGGTCAGTGGTGTCCTTCGCTACGTCTGAGCATTAGGATAATTTGATGGTTCAGCCGCGGGAAAATTCACTGTAAGTGAGACGCGCGGAACGAACAGAGTAAATAGAGTCAATGTGGTGTACAACTTACACAGATTCGATGGAGGTGGAGCTCCCTGAATCAGCTCGCGGGCGTTTGGATGCGGCCGTGTCATGTCCATCCAGAGTGTCGGGATGTGGCTGTCCCTCTTCCATGGTCCCGGGAAGGAAGCCAATCCAGTCCTCCACCTGTGGATTAAGTGGTGGCGAACGTTGAAGACGTCACAATCCCTGGGCTCCGATTTGTGTTCTCTCTGGAAGTTGTGTTTGTGCAATCTGAGAAGAGGGGCGTCGACCTGAATGTTGCAGGCTCTCGACGATGGCGGCTTGACCGCCTAGCGCATGATCTTGTAGAACTTGCGGAGCCCTACAGCAAAACTCAAGATTAGTCGGAGGGCGAGCCGCTCCGAACTCTGATCCGTACGTAAAATTGCCGAAGGCGTGATTGATCAGCTGTGCACCGAATGACTCTGCTGACCTCCTGAGTACATACTTATGTACCTCAATCTGAATGGACAGCAGCTGCCAGCGAGGAGCATCCATGCCAGCAGCGTACAGCGCGCTAGGCATGCACGACTCTCGGGCGGAGACCGACTCTCGAGACAGGCAGGCGGGCAGACAGACTGAATACCCGATAGCTGCAGCAGGTTAAATTGGGCATTGCATCAAGTTAGCTTGGTTCACGCGTCGTTGTACAAAGCTGGCATGCACTTTGATGATCTTCGGCGTTGCGGCGGACATTGCGAGGATGTGAAGACGGAGGTACATCTCGTATTTGGCCAGCTGTTCGGCGCTGTGTATGCATGCTGGGCCGCCCCGCGGGTTCTCTTAGGCGGAGGGGTACGATGCTGAACCCTTGACCACACTCGGTGTAGTCTGAGTATGGTGCACCATTCCGTCTCCGATGGCTTTTCGTTTAGATATGATGCTGTAAGACCAGCCAGATGTTTGGTGAGCCTTGGCTGCTAGAAGTGAGGCATTTGGCTGCATGTTCCCTTCCAGAACATGACGGACTGCGGGAGGAGAAGCAGTAGCCCGAAGTCAAATGGGGTTCAAGATGACCAGAAGAAGCCAGTGATGGAAGTACACAATCGAGCTTAGTAAAGAGCCATGCTCTGTGGGATTTGAAGGGCTCAGCGGATAATGAATCGTAGGCTCGTTGTCGCATTCATTTGTCGCATTCGTCTCGAAGCGGTTCGGTGTGGATCCGAACGCGGTGACCTGCTTCGGAGATTATACCGCATACCGTCTCAGTGCTGATCCAACGCAAAGGTCAGGAGGCGCTGCACGGGAGTGATTGGGTCAAGGTGCGCCACCATTCTGTCGCTGGCATCGTTGCCGCTGTCAAAACGGCCGCTGGGACAGGAGGAAGCTGTTCCGACGATGCCGGACCAGCAAGCTGGGTGCGATCATGACTCAAGTGAAGGGGTCAGTTCACAGTGGATCGTTTGTTGTACAAAAGAGTGAGAATTGGCGATGAAGGGTCTGTTGAACCTGTTTAACTGGAAAGGAAACGCTAGGCAAGCGCCAACGTCAGATTTCGAATGGATGAGCTCGGAGGGCAGCAATGCATGGGAGGCACGTCAACATCTCTGTACATGCGTCGGTCAAGTGTTTTGCTTGCGTTTGTGTAACAAGGGCGCACAGTGGCTAACCCATTTGCCTCCGCAGAATGCTCGTACTCACTCACTAATGCATCTTCTCTAACAATTGAGGGGTATCTCCCCAACTTTTGACTCTTGTCTTCGGTCCGAATATTCCTATCTCTACGTTCATGTCCTTGCTCGTGTAACTTAGGCATCGACCTCCTGACCCTCGAACTTGGGCAGACGCGTAGCAACATCTGACCACTGCTCCTTGCCATTGACAAGGTTGGTAATGGCGGTGGTGATCTCATCGAGACCAGCGCGAACCTGCTCTGTCGAATCACGGTCACGCAGTGTAAATGTGTTGTCCTTAACGGACTGGAAGTCAATGGTGATACCAAGAGGGGTACCAAGCTCATCGTTACGCTGCGTGGTGTCAGAATTGTACAAAGTGCAAAAAGGATCGTCAATAGCTTACCGAGTAGCGCTTGCCAATGGAAGCGCCAGAGTCATCGACACGAGTAGAGACGCCAGCTTCTTGCAGCTTGTCGCTCAGTGTCCGTACAAAAGGCTTGAAGTCGCTGTGCGAGCTCAATGGTACGATGAGTGCCTTGGTAGGGGCGACCGTAGGAGGGAAGGACAAGACACCGCGAGCTTCGTCCTGCTCGCGAGTCCAGTAGATGTGTTCGCAAAGGGCGTAGACAATACGGCCAATACCGAATGATGGCTCGATAACGTTGGGTGTGTACTCCCTGACGTTCTCAACTCTTGTGCGCTTCTCAATAGTGATCAACTCCTTGGGAACTTCGACCTTGCCATCGCCGACACCGGGCACATCAATGACGATCTTGCCTTCCTTCTCGAGGTCCAGAGACAGCTTCTCACGCAGGTCTTGTGTAAGAGCCTCAATCGCGTTCTCGACAGTCTTGCCGTCCTTTTTGAACTTAGGACCGAATTTCTTCTTCTCAATGTCGCATACCCACTCCTCAACCTTGAGGGGCTCCTTTCTGGGCTCACGAACGACCAGAGGCGCGCCGGTTTTCTTCATGTGAACGGTCAAATCGTATGCACTACGGTCGGCACAACCAACACACTCGATCCAGCCGTACGAGGTAAGCAGTTCGGCATCCCAGCAGTCTGCGGCGTAGTGGGCCATCTCGTTGGCCATGTGTTGCCTGAAGCGGATCTTTTTGGGGTCGGCACCGATTTTGAGCAGGAACTGCTGGATACGGGCAAGGAAGTAACCAAGGGTCTCGTTGTCTACAAGACCGGTCTTGACAGCCTCGCCAATCTTGGTAGTCTTAACGTTGGTCTTGCCAGAAAGCTGAACCTCGCGGTCGAGGAGCTCAAGCTCGACATCCGCAACCTCCTCGAAGCGAGGGTGCTTCTTGCCACCCTCGGGATCGACAAAGTGCTCGATCTCAGCCATCAAGAACTCCCGTACGCGCAGAAGACCGGACCGTGGGGAGATTTCATTACGGAAGGACTTGCCAATGGAGGCGGAGGCGAAGGGCATTTGCTGCTGGTTGAACTCGAGGAGCTTTGCGAAGTTCAGGAACTGACCTTGAGCGGTCTCGGGGCGCAGGTAGCCGGGCATGTTTGAGGAGGGACCGATCGATGTCTGGAACATGAGGTTGAAGGCGACAGGAGGCTGAAGCTCGCCGTTGGTGGCGGGGTTCTTGATGTCGTACTTCTTCAAGAGCAGACCAAGTTCCTCGCCGTTGTAGTTATCAATCTTGGCCAGAACCTCCTCGTACTCAGTGACGAGCGCGTCGTCCATCTTGACAGCAGCAATGTTCTTGACCTTCTTCTTCTTCTTCTTGGGGTCCTCCTCTTCTGCCTCAACCTTCTCGCCACGCGCCTCCTTGTTGCCCTTCAACCTGGCCTCCAAAACTTCCTCGACAAGGTGGTCTGCGCGGAAGATCTCGCCGGTCTTGGGGTCCTTGCACATCCAGTCGGCGAACTTGTCGACGTGACCAGACGTCTTGAGGACTTCGTGGGGTGTAAGCATGGTGGTGTCAACTGCAACCGGTCAGTGTCGTCCATGGACCATGGTCTCGTGCGCAATACTCTCGAGCATGTTCTCCCTCAGCACAAAGTGTTTTCGCCATACGTCGACAATGTTGTTTGTGAGCGCGGTACCGGGCGGGCCATAGTCGTAGAGGCCAGAGACGCCGCCGTAGATGTCGAAAGCAGGTGTGTAAAAGAGTCGTCGCTGCACTCGTCAATATGACTCGAAGCGGCGCATGGCTTGTGGGACAGAATGCATGCGCATACCTTCATGACAGACTCGAGCGAAGCCCTGTCGAAGGGCTTGCCCTTGAATGTGGTCATATCGCTTGGCATCTTGACCTGCTGCTTTCGCTTGGGGACGACGAACTTGAAGTGGGTAGGTGTGGCAGAGAAGCTGCGGGCGGGCTTGGTGGGATAAACAAGGGAAGGCGGGGTACTAAAAACGGGCCTGCAGTTGCGCAGTGAAGAAGATAGAGTATTAGCGCGCAACAGCCGCGACACGCCCTGCATACACTTGAGACTCTCTCGTTGCAGAGAGAAGCAATTGGTCTAGAGAGCGTCTAGTTCATATATAATACACAGATGAATCATCGCTCGTGACTCTTCGAACTGAGCATGAGTCGCCGGCGGCAATGCAACAAACACGGAGGTGCGGAGAAACCCTCGCCGACAAAAAAGTTCGGCCATGGAGGTTCGCGATCTGCAGTCGGCAACTTTTTGAGCACAACACCCCAACTCTGAGCCACGAAGCTGTAACGGTAAGGCTGTTGTCGCACACATGTGGAAAGAGCTCTGACAAAGTTTCACAGGCGTACAACCACCCAACATGGCGTTCTCCAAGTCCCCAACTACTGCTACAGGCTTCAAGCCCAAGAACAAGCTCCGCCGACAAGCCGCACATCTCTCCATAAAGAAGGCCAGAGAAGCAGAAAAGCGTGATCTTCGACATCGCCGTAAACGAGAGGAAACCAAGGATGCCTCGCTGCGCGAAGAACGTCTCAAGAACAACGTTCCCCAGACTATCGATAACAAGCGAGTATGGGACGAGCCAGTAGGAGACGATGAGGATGTCCTGGGTTGGGCGGTAGATGTGGAGCGACTGGCGAAGAAGAGGAAACTCGACCAGGAAGCAGCTGAGAAGGATGAAGAGGAGGGTGTATTAGCCAAGCTCAAGAAGAGAGACCAAGAGCCAGATGCAGACGAGGACGAGGACGACGAGGACGACGAGGATGCAGACTCCATGCTGGACTCTGACAACGAAGACGCCTTCTCCAGCGACGACTCCGAAATCACCAAGCCCTCCAACAAGCGCGCCGCATCCCCCGACCCCTCAATAGCAACCACAACCGCCACAAACATGGAGCTCTCCCCCGAATTCCTCAAACAGAAATTCCCCCAACTCTTCGACCCCCAACCTGAACCCAAGATCCTCGTCACCACATCCATAAACTCCTCCCTGCACAAAGAAGCCGACACCCTGACCTCCTTCTTCCCCAACAGCACCTATATCCGACGCACCGCACACGCCCACGCACACAAATACTCGATACGCGAGATCTCGCAATTCGCCGCGGCGCGCGACTACACCGCCGTCGTTGTGCTTATGCAAGCCGAGCACGAGAAGAAGCCC
The DNA here is from genome assembly GCF_010093625.1 of Macroventuria anomochaeta. Lineage (NCBI taxonomy): Eukaryota > Fungi > Ascomycota > Dothideomycetes > Pleosporales > Didymellaceae > Macroventuria > Macroventuria anomochaeta. Next base: position 542,439 of record NW_022985368.1, read on the forward strand.
GACGGACTGGATATCGTGCACTTGCCTAACGGACCGCACTTTCATTTCAGCGTGACGAATTGGGTGGATGGGAAGAAGCTGCCTCGACACGCGAATGACACAGGGCACTACCCAGAACTCATATTGAATAACTTCAAGACACCGCTGGGTATCCTGACGGCGCACTTGTTCAAGGGCTTGTTTCCTGCGGCCCCGGAACTGGAGGGGAGACAGGTCTTAACGCTGCATAATCAGCGCGATTATATCTTTGTGAGGAGACATCGGTATGTGTTCCGCGATAAGCGGGAGACGGAGAAGCCGATTCTGGGGAATGATGGGAAGCCGCTTAAGGGGGTTGAGGATGTGAAGGTGGGTATGCAGGAGATTGGGTAAGTCTGCATTCCTGAAAGTGGATGTTGGACCATTGCTGACGTGACGACAGGCCTCGCATGACCCTCAAGCTCCGAAGGATAGATCGCGGGATCCAGTTCAAGAGTGGCCAGGAATGGCAGTGGAAGGGCCGTATGGAGAAGCAAAGGACGCGCTTCAACATGTAGAAGAACCGTGTCTGGTCTCAAGACTTGCACCAATCTGAAAGATGCCGAAGACTCGAGGAATTGGCTCAAGGCCGTAGTGCTATTACGCAAGGGATCGTGATGGCCTAAACTAAATATGCAAGACCCACACGCTGCTCACCCACAACATCCTCACTGACCCAGCCAACCTGTTTCCAACGCCTTGAGTAATGGAGTAATGTCAAAACGCCAAAAACAATGCATGCTTGAACAGTAATCGGGGCTACTCCTAAATCCCAGAAAAAACGATCAGTGGGACATCGGCCTGCGCTGACGATCTGGCTTGCGTCTTTCTCGAGATCCACGCATAGGTGTGACACCACCGCTCGAGGGCTGCATCGACTGACTTTCCGCAATGGATGGCCAAGGGTTAGGAGGCGGAGGGACGAGCTGCCGCCGAATTTGAGGTAGAGGCCACGGAGCACCGGACGGCCGCAGTGGAGGTGGGGTCGCCCGTGGAGGAGGGTATATCCATGGGGGTGGAGGGAATGGGGGAGGGACCGGAGGAAACGGCATTTGAGGAAATGGTACTATACAATGGTTCAGTATGGAGCTCAGGCATAATGCAACTATTTGTTACCGCCATAGCCTCCATAGTTGCCACCTGGAGTCATATGGCCTGTAGGTCCTGGTGTTGTTGCAAGACCAGCTGGATGGTTTGTTGGTGTGCTGGGTCCATCACCGTGTCTTGCGTTGCCAGGATGGAACATCATGCCACCGTTAAGACCTTGGAAACCAGTGAGGCTTTGCTGCCCTTGTGCAGCAAGGACGGCGGCTTGTGCCGTCGCGCTGGCTGGTGGTCCAACACCTGTCAGTCCCCACATCTGCCCGTTCATCTCGTCAAGGATCAATCCATCGAAGATCTTCTTCTTCAGCTCCCAGAAGACAGTACCGGTGAGCCAGGCATCGGAGCCTGCGGTGTGCGAGTTGCCAATGCGTTGACAACCCAGCTCGTCAGCGAGATCCTGAAGACCTGATTTCGTGCCCAAGTTGTTCAAAATGTTGGTCGCATTGGCGCCTATTATGCCGCGGCGGACGAGGTTATTCGCATGTCGCCAGAGGTATTTGACATCGAGAAGGCGAGGGAAGAAGATCTCGACGAGCTTGCGGTATGAGTCCTCGTCCTCAGGTAGTGGCTTGGAGCTGAGCATCTTGACCAAATATGCAAAGTCGTAGCCAGAGTGGAAAGATATCCAGTTGACGTCTTCTGAGAGCGTCATGCCAGATGTTATCAGGAGTGAACCGAACTCTTGAGGGTCAATGCCTTGTGTTGCGTGCTTCTCAAAGTCGGCGCCGGACTTCTTCAGCATCTGAATAGACTCCTCGTTATACATGTCGTCTTCGAGGGAGAACTGGAAGTTGAAGCTCCATGTGCACGGGCACATGACTATGTTGTTTGCATATCGCTGTAACGACTTGGGCTGGTACTGTAGTGTGGACGAGTCGAGCTGTGCGGGAGGAATCTCGCCTTGTATCGAGAATAGTGTGACGCCGAGCTGGATGATCTTGAGGAGGTCGACGTTGCAGCGCACTGTTTGGTAGTGGTATGAAGCTTTCGAGTTGAAGTCGCCGATAGGTCGTGCGACAACACCGGGGAACTCTGTGTCCTAGTAAAAGTGTGAGCGTCATCATGACCAGAGAATCGCAGAACAAAAGGGAGTACCAAGCCCATGGCCCAAAACTCCCTGAAGCCGTTGATAGTGCACTTCAACCACGTATGTCAGACATACGCCGCGCACAATGAAATACAGAACTGAATCGTACGAAAAGGTGTACTAACCATGCTGATGTATGGGTATTGATCGATCAAGGAGCGCAGCAGATCCATCTCTTGGTGCAGGTTCGACCGCCAGACGTCTCGTATCCGCTGCCCAGCAAGGCCTTTGGCGCCATCCTGGCCGCGTACTGCGTCCTGCTGCAGTTGAGCACCGTGAGCGAAGCGCATACGTGCCTCGTGCCCGTCCAGACCTGTCCCTCCACTGACCCCACCTAAACCAGCTGCTGCTCCTAACCCAGCACCACCGAGGCCACCAGTAATACCAGCGTTGTTCGATTGGAAACTATGTTGATTTTGACCGAAAAGGTTGATGTTGTGGGCCTGGTTAACTCCGCCGAAGCTGGGGTGTGGCATGTTCTGTTGTTGCTGGTGCTGCTGTTGCAGTTGGGGTTGTTGGTGTATCGGCGCGGAGAGGTGAGCGAATGGATTGGAGAGGTTGTGGCCGGGAAAGCGGCCGCCGTTGCGTGCCATTGTGCGATATGGAAGGTGCTACCGCTGGGTAGCTCGTGTGCGATACTGTTGCAGGGCTATAGGCATGCGGTAGCCGGGATGGAAGATGCAGATGACCTTGGATTTATAGTCGCACCGACCAGGTGCGCTTGTCCAGTAGGCAGCGCGAGTCGTAGATATTTGATCGTGGTCGGCAAATCGAAAGGTGTTGGAATGCGGAGGGTATGATGCAGATGAAAGCGAGTGCGGGAGTGGTGGCCGCACCTGCAGTCCGAGCTCTGCGCCAAGACATGGAGTTGAGCAACCGCGACATCAAGCAGCTCCACGACGACAGTCTTCAGATCTACGCTGCGTCTCAATATCCCACACAATGAGGCCCTCATAGTGAGTGCTGCATATGCAACGTCCCAATTGGCACATCAGTCAGCCTGTGCGCTCGTTACTAACTGATGCAGCTCCATTATGGCAAAGCCCAACATCACCGGCTTCGACCCGCAGAAGTTCGCTGCCGCTGCGAAGAACGGCACAAAGGGCGACCCATGGGCACGATAGTACGCTTCTCAATTGCTTCATTGCGCTCCCAAATAGCAAACTTACAATTGCACAGCGAGCAATGGCGATACACAGGTCCCTTCTCCAGGTGGAACCGCTTCAAGGGCTCATTCCCCGGCCTCGGCATCGCGACAGTCGCATTCGCCGGATACCTCGTTGCTGAGCAGCTTTTCTTCAAGGAAGAGCACGGGCACCACAGCGCGGACGGCCACTAAGCGGGGTAGCTGCGCGGGTAGATAGGCATGAAAAGAGGAGAGAGAGGAGGATATGCAAGACCTGGGCGTACCGGTTGACTCAGTTTCCCTCGCTGTGAGGACTGTAAATATGGAATACCACACAGCACGATCAAAGCAAGTCTCGTTTGTCAGCGCACTTGGGCTTCATGTGATTCGCTGGATTGTCTGAGGCCTACTTTACCTGGAAAGCGTGGGCCTTGAGGGCCTGCTGAGCTTTTATCTTGGAGTATGGGGAGTTTGCACGCCTGAACTGACCACTAGAAAGCGTCGCTGACTGGTTATGATATTTGAACAGCTTAGTTTGAGCATGGTATGCGAGATGGGACCGAATGCTCCGACATGATTGCGGTGGGTGATACGAGGGTATTGCGAACAACGCCGGACGAATTCCTACGCTAAGGTCAGGTTCTATTCGTGTAAGCCAAAAATTTGTGTCAACTCTTGCCAATATCAACTTTGAGAGAAGTGGTACCCAAGCCCAAGGTATTGTCACCTCAGCAATCTCAGTATTGTTCTAGGACGCTGGGTTAGCATATCAGTGGACAGCCTGGCAGGTGCGAACAACGCTGGTGGGTTTTCCCGAGAGCAAGCTGGACAGATGCATGGGGACAGATGTGTGCAGAGATCTTGCTAATGAGTACTCCAGGTTGCAGATCGTTGACTTCACAACATGCAATGCTCCCTACAGCCCAACAGTAGCTTAAAAGAGTATGCTGAATGACGTTGTAGATTCAATATTTGTACTAGGATGGTCGTACCAAGTCTCAATACACTATTGGAATTGCGCAGATGTCTGCGCTTCTCAGAGTGCCTCTTAGCATCTCACAAAAGAGCAGACAGGCAGAGGACTCATGCTTCGATCATACCAACGGCGCCCAGGTACAAGCTTGGCTTCGAGCAAGACGACTGTTGAAAGCAAGCGAGAATGTTGCATCTTGCATGCATATGATATTCAGATGTCAAATGAGCGTGACGGTGGGTAGTTACTGGTAGTGAGGATATGAATTAGCACACTTCCATTTGCAGATTGATCCTTTGTCGGCATTGCAAGTCCTGTGACCTAAAAACAATATGGTGTATGACACTCTTGGGATCAATCAAATGTTCGTGTTGAGTTGAAAGCGTGTTTGCTTGAGCCACATCTGCAAATGGTACGTTCACTTGAAAACAAAACACTTTGGCTCAGCACAGTCCGGTGCCTGCAGCGCCTGCGTGTGGTTACTCGCCTCAGGAAACTCTTCCACGACAGTCTCCACCAACATAATCACAAGAGCGCGCTTGTCTGCGTCGGCTCTCCACAATCTAGCAGCGGCTCAACCGTGCCTCACTTACATCTCGTAAACATCGTAGTTCTCCGTTCCTGCCTTTCTAGACCCTCAAACCCACCCCAATCTGCCCGACCAGATCCTCAGTACTAGAGATAACTTCGCCACACCAAACCCATGCAAACCCGTGCAAACATCCACTTCAACTCACCACCCCACAGCGACCTGTCATCTTTGTGATCCATCTTGCATTTTTACCTGCAGCAACGGCCTGTAGCCTTGTTGGCGGCTAGTGATCCTCAGTAAGAGGATCGGAATCCTTGTCCACCGGCCCGAATGCCAGCCCGTCAACGTGCTCGAACCGTACAAGAACCCGTGGTGAGATGGTGCGCGTGCCGTGAGCCGCGATGCCTTGTGAACTTCCTGTTGAGGTAAGGCAGATGTTGCCGATCTGCAAGGCTGATGAGATTGGAACATGGGATGGGCTGAGTGACATGAGGCGATTGAGGTTGTGGAGATGAGATTGGAGAGATGGGAAGGTGGATTGATTCAAGGCTTTGAGGTTAGAGGGGATAAGCTGTGGTGAGAAATGCAGAAATGTTTGCGATTGAACTCGAACTTGCGGGACTCAAATTGAAGTGTGACTAGTTGTACTGGATAGTAATAGCAACTATGTGAAGGCGTAATGACAGTACGGTCATGTGCCCTTGAGATGAAATTGACGTGTGAAATTTTAATAGCCTTGCAAGCTGAACGCATATGCTCAATGTGCCAGATGCTCACCCCGAAGATAGGTACCCTACGAACTCACAAGAAAACCGTGACATGAACCCCCCAAAGTGGCTTCTACGTCAATGGACGTTCATCAGGGTCTGTTCCCGCGTCGAATTTTGGTTGTGATAAGACCCTGGAGAGGCCCCTGGTCGGTTGTAGTCCCAACTGACTCATGGACAATGGTTCCTTCGAGATTTATGGGTCATTACCAAACGAAGTGTCAACTGAAGGTATTGATTAACGATTAAACTCCCAAAAACCCAAATTGCAAGGTCACGAGAACTTTGATGCTTCCTGCGTAAGTTGACTCCACTGCGTTCCAAAGTCTGCTGCTGCAGAACTCGATAAATAGCTGCAGCGGACGGGTCTCCGATCAGTATGCATGTAGGTAAAGTTCGAAGTACATAGAGTGTATCGCTTGGATGGCAAAGTGCTGGTGTATGGATGATGGTGAACAATGTGGTGTTCAGCTCCCGCGGATATGGAGCCTCGGTTCAAGATTGTAGAGTTTAGCTCCCGTGCTCGTTCGCGGTCTCGTTCGCTCGGTTTGAACCATCGAAACTCTGATTTCCGAAATAACGGCTGTCGGTAGTTCGTTATGCTCCTACCCTCGTTGGGACCAATCGTGCGTAGTCGGAGTATAGGAGCTCAGTTGCGCGATCTCCACAATCTGGAAAGATCGAATTCGATACCTTCAAGCGTGCAAGCGTACCATTGAATCAACAGAAACAGCCGCATGCTAGACAGATCGTCAGGTATGACTTTAGTTGTGGAGAATCTGCAGAGCCCTTCTCAACCACTTGAAAGAGGCGGGAAGCGCGTCCGTTGACAGCCAAGATGGGAGAACGGCCACTCCTTAAGTGAGAACTGGCTTGATCAGCTCATTTTGCATGCTGCTCGAAGGCTAGGATGTCCTTGAAACGTTCGCGCAAGCGGTCTGTGGCCCGCGAAGCTACATCTTACCTGCGTGAACGGCCGATATAGCCAAAGTCAATCTGTCTTCGTGCTTAGCCTGAAGCTATCAGATTGGCTAACTTCGAACATTGAAGATTTGAGAACGCAATGAAGGCCTTGCCAAGATCGTCACAATTGCCACAGTGCAGCTTAATAGATGCCAAAGTGGACGGAGACCTGGTGGCGTAAGGCTGGCCATGACTGTGGGGAACGAACGGAGAAGAGCGTCCATAAACTTTAAGATGTTGACTTCAAAATAATATCAAGGAGAGGCAGAGAAAGACTAAGCTGCATACTCGCGCAGTGAAGTCTAAAGCTGACTGCTGCATTTGGCATTTGGCTCATCAACATGCAGGACCTGGCATGCGAGTGGGTTCGAGCAGAGCTCGCGCGCCACGAGGGCATATGTAGCTACAGCCTCGTGGAGCTGGAGATGACCTGTGCTGTTAGTCCATGTCTGTAGTATGGACGCAAGTCAAAGTCCCAAAGGTTCTCGTCTATGCTCGTTGACTGTATTGGGGCAGCATTGAGTTCTGGCAAGTGAGGGCGGGGCAGCGTGAAGTGCAGCCCCAAAGCCTGGCATATCGGGCTACGGTTTAGGCACATTTGGCATCCAGAGTCCAGAAGGGAATATGCAGGTACAACCGACAAAATTGTTACACCAGCGGTAGGCGCACCGTTCGGAGAGTTGAACGAAGTCAGGCACCAAAATACGAGTGCGGTGGAATGCTTCGACTGTAGCCCAGAAGTAAGCACAGCGTCCCAGAGGTCGCTAGGGTGCATGGCCTTGTCGTACTCGTGTTCACGGCATGGCGAGGAGGGCGGCATGGAGCTGAGCTGAGTCCGAAGCAATTGGACACAGCAGAGTTTTTTCGATGCAGCCGGTCCGCATCAGTGTACGCAAGCACATGGATTGCCATGCACGTTAGGGAGCAGAAAACTGTTCCCACGAGTGTGGGTTGAGGTCTTTTTTTGGTACTGGAGGGCCCGTTGAGGAGGCTGCCGTATAGTAGCGCGTTCGTTTTGTGAGTAGACGTCATCCGAGAACCAGAAATGCACCGCCAACATTGGCTGATGCAGCCCGCAGATGGGATGGACAAGACGTGGGGCTCCAGCAGAAGTGGATGTACGGAGAAAGTCGTGCCGATGCAGTCAGCGCCCTCGCTGCAGGAACCAGGGGAGAACCTATTGTAATCGTCATCTTTGCGGTTGCCGAGTATTGCGTTCGTGTACCTGCAGAAGAGCGAGGCGACAAAAAGTAGAGCTCCTGCTTGATGATCAATATTCGACGTCATTACTGTGCCATTCCCTTGTGGTTCTGCAGCAGTTCCGACCGCCGGGCTTACTCCTCGCACACAAAGATCAATTGGCGAATCAGCACACGTCAACGCTAGATCTATTGTCGGCCGGTCTCCATGCGTCCTTTGACCTTCAGCCCTCTGGACCAGGCTCGCGGAAGAGCCCTGCTGAGTGGAGAGTGTCTCGTGCTCACTTGTTCACAAACACTTGGATGATCGTGAAAGCCATCGATACGAGGCAACTGTGCAAAATGACCCTTCGATTGCCCTTCGTTGCAGTGCAGAGACGCCTGGATACACAGATGAGCTGTTATCAGCACTGTACTACGTTGGTTCGTTTCACTGAACGCCTCACCCGACAAAGTCATGTTGGTGTGCTTGTTCGGCACTGTTGCGGATGTATCAACCTGCGCACGATACTTTCCCCTGAGCAAGTCCTGAAAGTCAGAGGCCTCATCTACGCTCCAACAATGAGAAGGACTGGCGAGCTCACCGCAACATAAGCGCGCATCCCACAATAGACACAACCAGCTACTTGTCGTTGTTACACGGCGGCTGACGAAAGTCCCTACAGCTTCGACCGCGTGCCACGGCATGGGCTCAGGGGGGCTTGACTGCAACGTCAACAGTCCTCGTGAGCATGGCGAGTTCAGAATGCATCCTCGCTGTGCTCCCAGTGCTGCGCTTCTGTATCTGCCTGTCAGTTTGTCGGCAAGTGAGCCCGAGATTGGCAGGCCGTGATGATCCAACGGCTCTGACAGTGGCGGCTTGGTTGACGCTTTGAAACATGTTTGAAAGCCATCCAGCGTTTGAGGCCGCACGTCAGGCCCATGGTCCTTATGAAGCCTAACAACGACTGTTCACAACTCGATCGGTCCACAACGTAGATTGAGATGTGTGAGCAAGGCGGGGCAGCACTGCTCAATCGACACGTCGTCGCCGACCATAGGGCCCTCTTCGGTTGTTTCATCTCTCATCCGTGATGTGAAGATCGTTGTGGCTGGACCGGTACCCTACGCCCGAAGAAGAAACCCCCTCAACGCGTGCTATCTGATCGTCACGGCATTTCTGTTCTGTCTTGCGAGTATGGACGAGCTTTGAAGACATGGGAAGACATTGTGCACATCATTGTCTCTTATGGAGGCCTTACCTAGGTGCCTACGGTCTTCAAGCTCACTTTGGTCAAAGGGACGGAGCTGGCCTCGAGACGGCATTCTGCTGCGAGGCTGCGGGCTGATGCATGAAGCGCGTTCATCAGGCCGACCCTGGCCTACATCAAGGTCCCCTGCAGGTACGTGCACCCAAATGAAAATGCGAACCCGGCCAAGCTAGACACACGCAACAAAAAACACCAACAAAACAACACGATGTTCGCCGCACGCACTTTCGCTGGAGCGTTGCATTTGCCGACCTCTCTGTTCCACGCGCTGTGAGATCGACGCTGCAAAGGGGCAGGTGCACAGCATCAATAGCTCGCTCTGTTCACTTCAGGGTCATTGACGAGAACCCTGCTATCGAATCCTTTGCGGTTGCACAACAACATCGGCCGGCATTGACCAGATTGATGCTCAGTGTCTCTGTTAAGCGGGCCTCGCGGTGGTCCCAGCGGGCTTGCTGCAGCGCTATTTACCCGTTTATTCACAACGCAAGCCAATCATCACCACCAAATTTCTCCCCTGCAATGCTATGTTGCGTCCCAGCCGACCTGTCGGGCTGCAGGCTCTCCGGTCTAATGCTCAGTGGCTTGCGGAACGGTGAGCTCTAGGTTCCCCCGTCTTCGTCACCCCTGCATTCGTTGCTCCCAGCCACTAACAGCTGTCTAGATGCCGCTTTTACGCAGTTCACATCCATGACCTTTTTGCGTGCAGCATCCCCTGTCCCTGCTTGTTCTGAATGTCACTAAGCACCTCGGCGCAGCGCACTGAGCACTATCCATCGTTCTCCACATGCTCTCCGCTGTTGTGTACGCCCGCTATGTACTTACATACTCAGGCCATCCCTACCTTTGCTAGTGGTTCACCGGCCCCAAAAGCCTCATGCGCAGTGCCAATATTGGAGGAATTTACATTGACTTCCAGTCCGCCCCTTGGTACCTACTACGAGGAATACCACGTTATCACTCCGATCTGTACCAGGTCTTTTGGGCCTCATACATTCCTTACACGACCCTACTCCAACACTTACAGTCAAACAACAAGTCGATCTCACCATAGCAGCGTACCCTTGTCTTAAAACTTGGATTACAAGCGATATCCCCCTTGAGCTGTACCTCTTCGCCAGTGCATCGTCTGAAGGTCTGTGATCAGGTCCTCGTGCTGCTCATTGCTTCCTTTGGTGGTGGACTCAACTATCTTAAGAGGTGCGCATATACTGCTTTCGAGTTCACTGCTTCCAACTACGGCTTGCTTGCCAATCCTTCCAGTTCTTGTTTACACACATCATTCGTATTGTCTTTTCCTCCTATTATACCTAGTCTCTATTCTTGCAAGCTTCATCCTCGATGGCTGTTGGCATAGACCATTAATACGTCGACCAGACCATCAATCCGTATACGTGCCTCCCCTATTTCCAGCCGGCATTCCGTTCGCGAAAGGTCTCCCCGGATTCTGTGGTTCCTTCATGGTCCGCTGATATTGGCACCATCACCGACCGTTTGTGGGGTCTTGCTCGTACAAGTCCAGCATTGCTCGACTATTAATGGACCGTTGTCGGGCTTTATCCTAATTTCTAAGCGATGTTTGCGTTCCATAAGAACGAGACCCTCTCGCGCTCCAGACAATCGTCTGTTGACTCACCTTTAGCAGAGTGTCCAAGTCTGACATCAGTCCCCGACTCGATAACAGCATCGCAATGCTTAGACTCGGTTCACACTGAAGGCATGCATTCGCCAGAACGGCGTCGAAGAGCTGCGTCAAGCAAACGAAGTTCCGTCTTCAACATGCGCTCGAGAAGTAACACCGCTACTTCTACAGCTTCTTCGATCATATCATCTGGTCATGCGGACATGGCTGCATACGACCACGTCTCTCCTGGTTCCCCACCTGCACTTCGTCATGTTGGCAGCCACAGCCGTCTTGACCACGGCGGCCCAAGGAGGTCAATGTTTCGTGGAAAGATGGGTAAAAGGTTGAGCGAATCAATTGGAAGTGGCGTAGAATTCGACGACTACCAGGAGGCAGATGCTGGGAGGAAACGAGCATCGTTCCTGCGAAAACGAAAGGGCACTAATGAGTCTGAGATGTTACGTGAGTATCACAACACCGCTTTGTAGATCAAGCACTAATTTGTTATGTAGAACACGAGCTCAAGAACCGCATCTCGAGTCCTTTCGACTTCCAGCACCTGACACATGCCGACCGATGTCAGGTAGCAGCGCTAGAACAAACCCCCGGATCCGTGTTGGTTGCTGGGTGGGCCGAACGTGCTGCACAAATGTCTGCTTCGGGAACACAAGGAGCTGTCAGCTCTCGCAACATATCGACCGAGAACTTGACGACATTCGAGCCAGGCTCGGCTACGATCGTTGGTCCTAAGTCACCGTCCCAAAGCCCAATTCTAAGAAACTGGCAACAATCAGAATCTTATACTGGCTCATCACCATCTCGACCAGGGCTTCGACTGACCCGGTCCGTGGAAAGCTTCTCGCAACCCGGTGTAAATCTTCGTGCCCACCAACACTCATCCTCCGTCATTGCATCCACAAGAACCTCGTCCCTCTTACCAACATCATCCGTTCATAACATACCTGAGGAAGGGCCATTGAAACAGATTTCAGCCGTATCACCGGCCGCTCGTTCAAAGAGACATTCAGGAATATGGGATGCATTCACCCTGTCAGCTACAGCGCCAACGGATCAGCTTCCAGGAATAGATGAAGACTCCATGCTCGTCGGCAACGCTGTTACAACACCGGACGACTCTGCAATTCAGGCTATGACGCCACCGTTCAGCCCCAGTCTCGAGGATGTTGCAGAAGAGCCAGAGCGTTTCGTCAGCCCCAGACCTGCGCCCCAACCGCCACGGCTGAGAACTCCAACATCTCCCAAGTCACCCTTCTTGGAGTCATTCTCTTTTAACAGCCAGCGCTCACCAGGTGTAAGGACTCGACCGAGGGGCAATTCACGCGCTTCACCAAAGTCTTCCAATTTGAGAAACTTGACTGCTCGGCCTAGCTCACAGACGTCAGAGACTCTAGGCTCGCCCAGCTTGGTACGTGAGAGCCCTATCCCAAGACCAACGGTGACCCGTCGCAAGTCGAACACTTGGCGTGCTATTGAAGAGTCATGGGAAGAGGACGTCGACTATATCTATGAGCACGCCCTGGAAGCTGATTGCGACAACGACTGGGACTGTGTGTCTGAGGATGAGAGTTTCGCTGATCGACACCATGCCCTGACACGAGCAGTTAATAAGGAAAGGCTTCTGGTGCGGCAGGCCTCCGAGCCGGTGCATCCTTCTACCAGCAGTAAGCCGACATTCCAATTGCAACTGCCATTTCCCTCGTTGCACCTGCCTCCGAGCAACGACAGCGTTCCAGACTTAGGTTCCACATCTGCGGCATCAGCTTCTACAGCAGGAACGGGATTGCAAACACCTTTCCATGAGTCCGAAGGATTTATTTTGAGCCCATCGCTTCTGCTTCCTCAGGTCTATAAGGAAGCAGCAGAGACCTCGTATGAAGATATCCTGAAGGAGTATGATGGTTCTGACTGCCACTTTTCTATCATGGACCTAGATGAAAGCGCCACGAGCTCAACCCGCAGCAGTCGCGCCCGCTTCAGCCGCCGAAGTTCGTATGACAGCAGCCTGATGTCGTCTGCCCAAAGCTCCGGTCTATGGAGCTCCCCAGTCCGACGCTCGGCAAGCTCTGCTGGAAGTCTTCCAGAGCTTGTCCACTCACGTCACACTCGACAGAACTTTAGTCTTGTCGTCGACAAGCTCTCAGAGCAGGTCGCATCACTAGAGGCATTCGGCAGTGACAATGAGGAGGATGACGATGTCACCCCTCCAGGACCATCGCGTCTCTCAGCAGACCAAACCTTCTTCACCCCAGCGCAAGACCTGTCTGATAACCAGAGCTACCAGCGCAACAAGCACTCTCATAAGCAGGCCCTGTCAGACGGCGCAGCTCAGCTGCTCACCTCGGCCGGAAATGCGAAGCCTCGCAGCCGAGCGGCGACCATCAGCTACAACAACGGGGAGGAATTTTTGCATCTCTTCCCCACACCACCCTCGTTTTCTCCTCGCATTACCAACTAGCACAACTCCCCTACTGGCACTGTACTACGCCTTGTCCATACTCCTCCGCGCCCTGGCGGCTCCTCAAAGCATGGCCGGACCATGCCTTGACATGTTTGCACGACCCATACATTTCACTGTACATACTCACGACGTGCCATGAGCTCCAATTTTAGCGCGTCTCACATTTGGCGTCTTTCACAACGGATCAAAAAAGACGGGACTGGCTGGCGCATCAACTCTCGTTATTAATAAACTCTGTTCTCTAGTTTCTTATCCGTCACGTACATTGCCTTCAAGGTGTTGCATATTGTGCCTTGTACGCAATGTACTAGTACCAGGCGTTCGCGCCTTTTGTCAGCGTTGCCTTGGGCCATATCTCCTTTGTCAAAGGTGTAGGAAAGCATACTGAGTTGGCGTCTCTAGGTACATGGTGTTCACCAGAGGCGATGGAAATAACTGTAGAGAACAACTACCTAAGAATATCACAACACATCACCAACAACGTTTCCTGATCCATCTTGCATGCAGCAAACCCAGATCATTCAGCCCCATCGAACCGTGCTGCCCAACAAAACATCTTTTACCATCGGCGCTAAGCCCTAGGACTCCACCACAAGGTACCTGCGCGAGACAGGGTCTTACGATGTTCGCACGATTATCCAGATGGCCCTTCTGGACTGCGACAAGGATATAGATTGCTGGTGTCCGATCGTTGCGTTAGTGGCGCCGAATTGATGAGCGAGCCTGGCTGAGGAGGATGCTGTGAAACTGTTTCACGGAAACGGGGAGTGTAGGGCTGAGGTGGTTGCTTTTGTTTTGTGGAGATGCGCGGTAGGGAAGGGAGATGGAAGGGTCGATCGTCGGCAGGGGAGCGGGACGGCAATTGAGATGCTGTGAAACGTGGGTTTGCTTTTGTTTGAGAGATACTGGAACAGCGCGTAACGTGGTCGCGTCAGATGAATACTAACAGAGTCGACTGGAGTGGTAATGTCCTCACATGTAATGTACCGTTGTACACTCTCCGGTGTTCGTCAGGCATACCATGTCCATGGACGCCACAAACGCTCAACTAAGTCTGGGAAGTCTCAACGAGCTGCGAACGCCTTCATCTCGACAGTTCTCTGAGCTCTATGACGAGATCTTCCCGCCCTATGTCTTTCTCCGCCTTCGTACGCAAATCTTTGTAGCGAACAATATCTGATGCCTGTTTGTCGCAGTTCGAAGGCTATCGTCATCCGTTCAAGGGTCACAGTACGACCACCAGACGCAATGAGCCATACATCGACACGCAGGTTCCGAGATTTCTGCGTATAGCTTTGTTCTCGTATGCTGAGCATGGTCAGACTCCTATCGATACCGAAGGATACACCAACGCAGGGCATCTGCGTGCTGCTGAAGCCACCGACAAAATTGCCGTAACGTCCACCTGCTGCAATGCTCCCTATTTTACATAACAATTCTGCGGTGACTTCATGTCGTAATTGTAGCATTCGATCACTCGAGAACCCAAGAGTTAGTGTTTGTGGTTCGAATGTTTTTGTTGTGGAAGGTCGATGGTTGCATTTGCCCGCGTGTCGGGGACACCCAACGACCGTTTGCGATTGCCGGATTCTTGCACGGCTACGTCATCGCTCACCACCCATCGCGGCTGCCATTCATCTTGCCTCCACGGCATAATCGAAGCCACACCGGTCATCCTGACCTCAAAACGTTTTTCCTACGCATCTCCAGACCCTCACAACCAGGCAGTTCCATCGCGACACCCTGCGTTGATCTTCCATATCTTATCCGGGTCTTCCGCCTTTTCTGCTGTACTGCAAGTTTGGAACAATCGTCATGGTTTTCGGTCTTAGCCGCCTGACGCCGCGGCGCATCCTCTTCTTCACATCCGCATCTGTACTTTTCTGGATATTCGTAATTGGGTTAACGCCAATCACCTCACCACTACCTCCTTACACAGGTCCACACGAGGTCGGCATCTTGGACGTCGAAACAAAAGTGACCAAAAGGATTATTCGCGAAGCAACGTTGAAAAATACGGGAAAGAATGCCTTTGAGCTATCGACTTTGGCTGTCACACTATACTACCCTTCCTCTCTACCCAATGCTCCTCCTTCGCAACGACCATGGGCGCGTCCGTGGCTTCCACAACCTGCTTCTTTGATTGGTCAAGGGTACGCACGCCTCGCTGGTGTATCATTCTTGAGTCCTGTCTTCACCTTCGCCCTATGGGCACTTGGTTCTTCGACCGTCATCCCAGGTGTCGTTGATGCACCGATTCTTTCTGGCTCAGAGAAGGTGCTTGTCGAGGAGGGCGCAGGTGCTGGTGGCTTCGGCAAGATCTTGGAAGCGGCCGAACAGGAGCACACTGAGCTGAAGAGAGATGAGAAGTTTGGTACACTTCCTTGTGTTGTCTTCACGCACGGTATGGCTGGTATGAGCCAAAGCTACTCGCACTACCTGGGTAGTATCGCCAGTCACGGCTACCTTATAGCGGCAGTCGAGCATCGCGATGGGAGTGGGCCTGGTACCATCGTTCACTATCCTAATGAGACAGAGAGGAGCGTCTGGCACATGAAACTTAAGGATCTTGTGTGAGTCCATATTTTCACCACAGTAGTAGTATCATAAGCTGACGACGTTTAGGTCTGACCCACCGATGACCGACCTGGACCTCAAGGAAGCCCAGCTCGCTTTCCGCGAAGCTGAGATTGCAGAGACGGTCAAGCTCTTCGCGCAACTCAATGATGGAGACGCCCCCGTTGTCAACCTGAAGCCCGACTCTCCTCGTGAGGCTCTTCCTGGCTTTAAGAATCGCCTCGACATGTCAGCTGTTACGATTGCTGGTCATTCCTATGGCGCAACTGGTGTCTTGCAGGCTCTGAAGTCTGCCGGACCCAAAGATCTTAACCTCAATGGAGGTATTGCACTGGACCCTGGCAAAGGTTCAGGACCCTTGAACAAGGACATCAACGTTCCTCTATTGGTCATGCAGAGTGGAGAGTGGACTGAGAAGCAGACCGAGTTCTACGGACAAGGTTGGCATTTTGACGTCGTGAAGAGGATTGTTGAGAACGTTAAGGGCGGTTGGATGATGACCTTGAGTAAGTTGCAAGCACAGCTCTTTGCAAAAATAATGATCTGACTATATACAGCCGGCACCGCCCATCCATCTTGCACCGATGCACCTCTGATCGTGCCCTGGATCATGAGAGTAAGTACCTGAACATCTTCGTTGCAATGTCACTGTACTGATCATATGCAGCTGGTCACTGGAACCACATTGAACTCGAGAATTGCACTGCGCGAATACATTGACGCGTCGGTCCACTTCTTGAAGTACCTTAAAACGGGCGAGAAGATGGGTATCCTTGCGAGCGACGTCACCAGCTCAGCAGGACCGTTGGCAGATGCTGACAAGCGCGGAAAAGCGAAGGGACAGTTTGGCGCAGACTGGGAAGTCCACGTTGTGCCCAAGCCAAAGTTTCAGTAAATACGCAAGCCTAGTGAATGTATACTGGAGCCTGACAAGGCGCACTCAAGGCGCACTGCGATGAAAGCCTCTGTGACACAGCCGTAACATGCAAGTGGAGAGCGCGAAAGAGCCCACGCCCTTCAACACAACAGCAATATATCTCCAAGACAAGAACCAAAAGACCGACCTTCACCATGACGAAATCTTCAATCCAAGATACAATTTGCTGTCTAGGCCACAAAGCGCCTAAACTGTTGACCAACATGGTTCTAAAATTATCGATAGCGTGCATGACCCTTGCCGTTGCGCGGGGAGGCGTGAGCTAACCGTAGTGAGGCTGAGTGCGCCGCGACTCTCCTTCAGCTGCAATATCAGACACGCACTCCTGAGCAGTCCTGCCTTTTTCCCACCCTCGCTGAGGGCTCTATTACCCCCTGCGAATTTTAACGTCCTCAAAAACCCCTCTCAAACTACCTGCTACGCCGACTGCGACACCGTATCTCCTCCGACCGAGCCGAAGGTTTCCGTAGGGCTGAGCCGCGTAAACACAGCACCTTTTCGCCCATTGTCCATAACAACGCACCTCGAGCGCCCTCGAGAGGGACCCAGACGCAAATATGCCTATTGGGCGGATAACACAGAGCTATATCCAGAAGTGCAAGATCTCGTTACACTTCTTGCAGGTCGTATTCATCTTCATAGCAGGATGCCTTACGATTGCTGTCATGACGAAGGATGGGACCATTGGCGGTCCTACTAAGTACTTTTTCGCTATGGTAGGTGCAGGAACACACGGTGTGAATGCACTAAAGTGGAGAGAGTGCTGCAGATTGCACGTTACAAGGAGGGCAAGGCTGACACGGCTTCGCAGTGCTTTCTGTCAATACCAGCGATCATATACCTCGTTATGGTGCCCATGTGGAGTCGAACTAAGAAGTTCGCGAACGCATACGGTTTTCTTGCAGTCGACTTGCTCTACACAAGTACGCATACAACCAGCCTGCGGATGGTACAAGGCTGACAGGGAGGCAGTATTGTGGTTTGCAGCTTTTATTGCGGTCGCAATGTGGAATTCGACAGGCATCAAAGAAGGCGCCAAAGAAAAGAACATCGGCGACAATGACCGCAACTGCACCACTTTCAAGTATGGTAGTGAAGCCATGTGCAATATCAGCAAAGGCGCGGTCGGTATTGGCGTCATGGTCTTGTAAGCACTCCATACTTACCTACTACCATACCGCAGAACTGACAGTACATCATAGTATCTTCTTCGCCCTGACGAGCGCCATCTCTGGCTACTACATGCACAAGTTCCTCCGCGAAGGCGTCCTCCCCTACGAATCCAAAGAAGAGAACCCCTACTACGCAAGCGGCGACAACAGCAAAGACAACGCCTGGTCCACTGAGATCGAGACCCATGACTCCGACGACGACGATAGACACACCGAGCGCGGCGGCAACCAGGAGGAAGACGAGTATGCGCTCTTGCACTCAACGGAGACAGATCAGGGCAGACATCCAGGCCGGCCGCTGAGCTGGGGTGAGGATCGGAACGGCGAGCCGTATGACAGACCGACGGGCTATGCGGATTACAGGAACAGCACGAATGCGTATGGCACAGATGCGCTTTCGCCTGGAGGGTATACACTTGGTGGTGGGTATGAAGAGTACCGGCGCGAGACGGACGCGAATTTAGGCGCAAGTGTCGGTTCAGGTGACAGGGCGCCTAGTCGTGCTTCACACGGTGGGAGTGGATATAGCTTCAGTGGGGCAAACAACGTATAAGGCGAGCTTGAGGAAGAGCGGTCGTACTGCCGTCCAGTTTGACGATGGAGAGATCGTGTTTGAGCGTTTCTGTAAGCATAGAATTATCCTCCAGGGTCTGGTCAGCCTTTACTTTCTAGACGCCGTTTGTCTTGCGCTTTTAGCGATGTAAGTATCAAGCAGAGTTTCGCTTGCTCTCCAAAGAACTGGCCACTTAGAGGTGCTCATCACTTCAATGTGATGTAATGTGCGAAGCATGCTTCTACCGACATTCTCAAGAGAGTTATGTCGTGCCTGGGCATTTCTTGCAGGTTAGCTGCACTTTCCTGCAGTCTCCACTGTGATGATGAAGATAGAAACGACTTCTTTCCCGCGGATTTGATATTAAACATAAGTTTGCCGAGAGGTGCACAAGGATGTCTCGACAAGGTATCAAGTGTTCAGTAATCCCGAGTGCGGTAACATACTTCCGTTCGAAAATTGTACAACGCGGCGATGTCTCGTAGATCGAAGAGACTAGTATGAGAACTTGTTGCTCCCGAATCGTGGACAGCTCTGATCTTGTGAGCCTGTGAGTTAAGCAATACCGACTGCTCGTGCAGAGGGAAAGGGAGAGGAGCCAGATCAAAAACTGTCTAATGCACTAACGAAACGAGCCTTGGCTCCTCCCCTGCTCCCCCGCGGCGGTGATCGACAAACAGCCATCGTGACCTCGCCTCTCATCATTGTGTCCCAAGAGATCCTGGTGCCATCGGAACGTCTCTTTTCAAGATTGGTCTTGATTTGTATCTTCATCAGACGACTGTTCAAGTATACATCAGATTGGGAAAGCGACCGGGCGCAAACCGAATCCGGCAGTAGTCCATACTAATCATTGTAATCATCCTTGCTCAATTGCTGCTGTTTTGTAATCACGTATTTCGCATTTTGTCCAGCGAAGCCCAGCATCTCCATCTCCCACGCACAATGTGCAGTGCTCTCACATCCCGCAGGTGTATGTTTTTAAACCTCGTGCTGCAGAGGTATCTTAACTAGGTCTCGCACCGCCCAACATGACCGCTTCTAAGGTAAGTCCTACATGAAGTTCTGGTGCTCTTATTGAAAAGGTCACATTATACTGATGTTGTGATTGCAGTTTCATTCCAGCCAACCTCTTCACTCGAAGAACCCTTGCGGTGGCATGCCTTCAAAGTTCCGGAACACGATACCATCAGAACACTTCCCTGCGGAGAAAGATCGATATGTGCTATACGTCAACGCAGTCTGTCCGTGGGCTCATCGCGCAGTGATTGCCCTGGCCTTGAAAGGCTTGGGAGACGTCATACAGGTCGTTGAGGTGGACGCCAGAGATCCGATACATGGCTGGTATTTCTCTGGGCATCGCGGCCCAGAATCCGACCCGATCTACGGCGTCCGATGGCTGAAGGAGCTATACTTAAAAGCGAACCCGAGCTATACAGGGAGAATCACTATTCCTGTGCTGTGGGATAAGCAGCGAGGTCGGTCTTTGTACACCCTCAGAGATGTGACTAGAGTTGGATTCAGCTGACGGTGTGCAGGTACCATCGTTAACAACGAGAGTGCAGATATCATACGTATATTTATCAGTGCCTTCGATCAGCTACTGCCGCCTGAGAGACGCGAAGCCAACAAAGGACCAGCTGCTCTTATCCCTGACCACCTGCAAAGCGAAATCGACAAGCTCAATTCCTGGGTCTATGATACTGTGAACAACGGAGTCTACAAGATCGGCTTTGCCACGTCGCAGGCCGCATATGATGAGCACATCACCAGGCTCTTTCATTCGCTGGACCGATTGGAAAACCATCTCTCAGAGCAAGGGCAACATCCGTATCTGTTCGGGCAGCACATCACCGAAGCTGACATCCGCCTTTACACCACACTCATCCGTTTTGACGTCGCGTACTATGCGCTCTTCAAATGCAACATCAAGATGATTCGAATGGACTACCCCCGACTACATGCATGGCTGAGACGTCTGTACTGGGACGAGGGTCCAGAGACAGCTGGTGGAGCGTTCAAGAAGAGCACTCAATTCGAAGTGGTAAGTGTGTGATTTCCTTTTGTTGGGTAGACTAAGAACTAATCATAGCAGATCAAACGAGGTTATGCATCGGTGACGGTAGGCAACGGGGTTGTACCTGCTGGGCCATTACCGCACATCATGCCTCTATAGTTACGGAGTAGGTTGACGGGAAAATATCGTTTGGAACAGCATATACTAGTGGTAATCTCGATATTGGGATGGCTTTCTACTTTGGACGACTTACATTCTGAGCTCACCCCGTAGATCATTGCGGCTGAGCGGCGATCCGGTTGCACATCAAATACACCATCTGCTGCATTGATACAACGCTCATGAAAGCGCACTTGAGTGCGCTACAGAATTTCTTTGTCACCTGCTTCACACTTGCTGTCTCCTCTCGATTTTCGCTCGGAAGCTTGCGCGGCGCTCTTGCACCTGTGCTCTCACTTTCGCCGTCCTGTCCTCGCATTGCTCAGACTTCAGAAACCGCTCTATCGACTCTTGTAGTGTGCGGCCGTTCAGAATACTATCGAAAATGTTGTCGTCCGCTCCTCCAACCTGTAGCATGCCGTCCAATAACATGTGGATAATTTTGATACATTCTATCCACCTCAGGTAAGTCCAACAAGCTGCTGCGAAGAGTTCGCTTGCTCTAGGTATATTCATGGTATTGACTTCTACTTCGCTCTCGAGCAACTGTCGAACTCCTTCCTTGTGCGCAATGAGAACGCTGCTCAGTAGTAATGTTTTGTGGGGGGTTTGAAGTTTGGCTGCATTCCATTTCCATTTCCATTCATATTGTTTATGGGACTTCTCGTGACCAGCGGCTGTACAGTCCATTTACCAGAGTCTCCAAAGTAAGCTTGGGTGTGAGAGAAGTGAACCATGTTGGGAGTGGAGGTCAGTGGCCTGCTGAGATCTGCGTTGTTCTCGAGTAGCAGTTTTGTCACACTGCTGGTGCATTTCTCGAACGCTTCCGGAGTAGATCCGTCGATATAGACAAAGCACACTATGACCTTGCATGAAGCGTCACCATCGGCAATACATCTTCACCCGCGTTGATCATTCTCTGTGAGACGGCTGTGCTGCGTTCTTCGCCAACGTAGTCCTTGATCCCGGAGTATACTGCAATCATCAGAAGAGTAGCTGTGTGCACGTGCTGGTTGTTGTCTTTATCAGTGATGATAAAGGTGGATTCCTCGTTGGGATCTTCGCCAGCATCGAACAAAAGCTATACGATGTTTTCGTCTCCACGTTTGGCAGCAATCATGAGAGCATTCTCTGTGGGTAGTTTGAATCTGCAACCACCGCTCAAACCCCAAGCTTTGCGTTCACACCAAATCATTAGGACGCAGTGTCGCAGAATAGCAGCAATCAGCCTCAGACTCGTACGAGCAGCCTCCGCGTACATCTTTTTTCGGACTATCTGCTGCGCAAAACCAGCAACAGTCCCCATATAATGTCACCAACCAAGTCGTGGAAGAGTAGAAGCTAGCGCCTACAGTCAATCCCGCAGGCGCTTGACGCCGGATTGAGCTCAGCCACATCACATTCCTTGCCAAGGACGGCAAGGATAACTTTGGTAAGGCCGTGTTGGCAGAGACTAAGACCACTAAGCAACTTTATGCAATCAAGGTGCTTGAGAAGGAGTTTATTATCGAGAACGACAAGGTTAAGAGCACACATTATGAGAAGCGCATTTTCTTAATTGCAACCAAGGATTGTCATTCCTTCTTGTATAACCTGCACGCTTGTTTTCGGACCGAGACCAAGATTTTTTCCGTGATGAGGACATCAGCGGTGGTGATTTGATGTTTCACATCCAGACAGGACAATCCGGCACTACCGTAGCGCACCGAGTTCTACGCGGCTGAGTCTGCTTGGCGTTGAAGTATCTCCACCAAAACTGCGTCATTTACCGTGATCTGAAGCTGGATGACATTCTATTGACTTTGGAAGGCCACTATATGTACTGTTCTAACCACAATTAACCTTAGATTAATGATTTGTACAATTGGTTGCAAGGCGGAGCAAGTGAGAGCAACGTGTTTAACATTTAGTGCTTGTCTTGTTTAGTGCTTGTCTTGCTTGTCTTGTTTAGTGCTTGTCCTGTTTTAATGCCTGTCGAGGTTTGGTACTTATCTTAGCTTAGTGCTTATTCAGTTTAGGCCTTAGTGTTAGCTTGTTTTTCGTACTTATTTACCTAGCACTTCTCTGTTCTTGGTGTTCTAAAAATAAGAGTAATCAAACTTAGCTCTTTCTGCCAATACAAGGCTTCCTATTAGCTTATATTAGTAGATTCCCTAAGAATATATGTACTACTGCAAAGAAGTAGAACACGTTGTATTAATCAACTCACTTTATTACATATCTTCCCCTATAACAAACTCCTACTATCTACTCTTCTCACACACGCAAATATACACTATGAAAACCTCGGCAACTATCCTTATTATGGCAGCTTTGCCTACTGTTTTTGTCACGGTTTGGGGTGCTCCTGCCTGTCGTACCTCACCTGTCATGAGAGTGACTGCCATGTCACACTAGCGTTGTTTACAGCTACTCACCTATATATACTGTTTGTAGCTTCACCCAATACAACCTCAGTACAATCTTCGAATTCTTCCCTTTGCGTACAGTTCTTCACTGAACTCTGACAGTTTTCTCCCTCCCAGCACAATCACCAATCGATATTGGTAGGTCTGTCAACATGGTCCGTCACGAGGTCACCACATCAGAAGGAAGAAGCATAACCTTTCACGTACACGACTCCCTGGTGCCTAGTTCCAATCTAGAGAAACGTGTTAATATCCCATCCCTTTCACCCGACCAATTTAGTGGAGACGCATGTGGCGCCAGCACTTTCAAGCAAACAAGCACTGGTTTCATGAGCCTTATGAGCAGTCAGGACTGCACCGACCTTGTTAGTGGCGTCCATAGCCAATATTCCTCTGGAGGTCACTGGTGCCTCACCGATGGGTATGGCGGAAGTGCCTCTCGTTGGATCGAGTTAGCGAGCAGCGGGACATGTCACATCTACATCGACAGACACAACTTCCCTGACCCTTCTATCGCCGATTGCATAGACGTTGGTACGTTCGATTTGGAGGATCTGGTCCGATCCACGATGTCTATGTTCAAAGTGAAACTTGCCACTCCGGCGACAGCCATACCGCAGGTCTATCCAGCTCAGGGTACTATGTATGTTATCTTTACCCGCCTGTATTTGCCATTTTGTACAAGAACTAAAGCCCATCAACAGGAAATGCAACCCGTCGCCTAGAAGGTTCGTAACATGGGCGATTCAAAATGGCTCCCCGTAGAGTCAGGGTTAAAGCTCAACAGAGTGCTTACTAGCGCGTCCTCTTTTGGACTATCGTTCTCTTCAGCTTGGTTGATTTCCTGGTTCGTAGCTCCTAAGTACACATCAGTCTGTGTTTCCACTCCTTATCCTAATAACCAATGGAAACTTTCATCATCTATTATAACCCCACAAGTTGGGCCTAACCTGTGACAGATCCGGTATCACAGCTTGCGTAGACTACTTAATCTGAAGATATGAAGATCGATGTTAACTTGTTTAACCTGAAGGCCTAACTCACTTTTTAGCTAGCGCTGTTACGAGAAGATATTTCTGTGGAGATATTGCTTAGCAACACCTCTGGCATCAACTTGTCAGGTTATGTCTTCTATTTCTACAGTGTGGCGCGTCGCTTAGGGCTACGTTGGAGGCGCGAACGTAGACAATGCCCGTAACACCGCGCCCACAGCAGCAGAAAGGCGAATAGCTAAATAGGCAGCGCGACCCGCTCTGTCGCTCAGAGAGTCGGTGTGACAATAGGTCCTTTCTCCTGATTTGACAATTACCAAACACAGACTCGTGTCCCATGCAATTATGGCATGAGGCCACAACACTACTTAGCTCATCTAACGCGCCTTCACGCTGACCACCGCAATTTGGTTCTGCGAAAAAGGCACGCATTTCGAGGGGAAGTCTCTGCAGAAAGCTCTGATCAAACCAGATTCCATATGCTTCCAAGCGCCGATTGTCCCACATTGGGAGACCGTCCTCTGTTAGCGTCTCTTTGTGTCTGGTGCTAAGTGTTATTATTTTGAAGTTTTCTCTTTGACTGAATCTACAGAAGCAGAAGAAACGACGCGACGCCGGGATATGGAAATGATGATGTCTGAAGCTGATTACATCCGGACTCAGATCGATGAGGCTCTAGAGGCCCGAGAAGGTACCATCATTGACAACGCAGCATAGACGGAGGTCTTACCGTGGCTCAGAATGGCTCGCTGGCTAAGGTATCTTAAAGGCTATTCATTCGGTGAGGTTGCTCTATTAGCAATTCCAGCTGATCCTACGTCCGAACCGACCCTAGTCGAGTTTTGAGTAGCCTAGACCGCATTGTAGAGGAGGCTCACAGCTTGATTTGCAACAAAAAGTTAACGCCTTTAACCAGGCGCGAATCAGGATCTTTATTCAAACGCGAGGAGCTGTTGACTAGCCGCTGATAACTAAGCCGCGAAATTCCACGTATTAGAAGTACAAGCAAGTTTACAAAAATACTTCTATGCTTTGCTTTTCGCACCATACGGCAACGCACTGCAGGCAGCTTCAGCTAGAGGCCACGGGTAGGTAGTCGAGATGCTGCTCAACAATAAGGCTGACGTCAACCAATAGGATACCTATGCCGTATAGCTGAAGGCATCGCATCGAAGTTGTTATTGACGCCCCATGTTTCGCCGGGTAGTGTCGTTGCACGTTGCGCACCGTACGTCCCTGCGGAGGATCAGCCCCCACGATCCTCTCATACTCAAGAATCATACTAGTGTTCCAAAGTAAGCCATCCGGCTCACTATAATCTATGAGGCAGGTAAGAACGGGTATGATTTCTTGCCTGGGAGGATATCGTACCATGCAAACGGAGACGCAGCTTTTACAGATAATGTTGCAACATGCATGCGTCACGCGCAATCCGATGACTCGTTTGAGATCTTCTGAACACTCGGGGTACACTCAGCGCCATATGATTGAGCCACCATGTTCTTGTTGAGAATGTGATTCGTTGGTGTTTGTTTGGGTGTTAAAGAGGTACTTTACGAGACCCTGCGGAGCGCTGCTCGTAGTCCGGTGGACGTGGGAAGGAACGGCCCGACACGGGACACCTATGGGAGAAACGCACCAGGGGTTGAATGCAGGGGTAATGCAAGCCCCTGATGTTCACGAACGCGATACTCCGTTGTTCGCTGATCGTTCCCGCGGCGTTGGAAATAGCAGCTTATCGGCCCTCCGCAGCCAGGAATATCCCAGGTATTAGTCCAAGGTTGAGGCAACTGCAATGAGCGGTTGTGACTGCCGTTGCAGTATCCTGATGTACTTTAAATCGATTAAAGTTGACCTGCGACGCTATACGTGTGTTCAATGACAGGCTTATTGCAGAGGCGCGCAACTCGTTACCTCTGCAGGTGGGGACTCCAGCTCCGGCGGCCGGGGCATCCTCTTTTAGACGGCTACTGGTGTCTGCCCGTGACGCACTGACAGTTGTATGCAGTCACTAAAGCTATTCTGTAATAACAGATGTGTCAAACATGATTCATTGAGAAGGGGTATCGATACATAACAGGCCTGCTTCTGCTTTTCTTCAACCGGTCCAAGGAGGGAAGTAGCTGCCTTCTGTGGGAAAGGTAATGGGCTCGTTCTCATAGTTGAAAGGGTCACCCCAAAACCCAAAATCGAACTCTGGTACTATGCCAGGCGTGGCTTGACTGTCAACTATGTTGTTGATATTGCTGAGGTTGATATCTTCCCAGGATGGCGGAGCCTGCTCCTGCATTGGCCCTATCGGCTGTACATAGCTTGGCTGAGGGTAGTTCTGCACAGGCTGGGACGTTGCTGCAGGCTGGCCATATGGTATCGACGGTGCTTGTATCGCGTAACTGGGTATCTGACCTTGTCCTGGGTAGACCTGCACATTTCCATCGGTCTGTAGTGCGGTCGATACCGGTGCCGTCGGGCTGGCGAACGCGCTTGAGCTTTGGGACTGGGTTCTTTGCGACATGCTGTGCTCTTGTATGGCTTTGTCGATCATGGCTTTCACTGCTAGCCACGCTTTGGCACCGTTGTTCTCGCGTAGTATGCGTGACATTTGAAGAGCCCTAAGCGCTCTTTGCCGGTCAGGGCTATCGAACATCGGGTTACGAAGTTCGGAGAGCACATGCATGATAGCTTGGAAGGAAGCAACACCACCTATCACAGTGAGCTGACGATCATGGAGAGCCAAAGGTGTACACACCAATGTGCCATTGAAAGCGAGCCGCGTCGACATCGACCGATGCTCCATTAATTGTTTCTATGCAATTAACGGATTTCTCGAAGATGCTGTGATGGTTAAATATGGGCAAGTTCTTAACAGACCTAGTATACGTACGATTTGCGGATCTCATTGGAGAAAACGACGTCCCTATAGGCCCTAGGCATGCGAAGCCAGAAGAGCAGGTAGCATCGCCATTCGAGCAGTGAAGCTAAGCCCATGCATAGTCTTTGCATAGGGATCTCCGGGTTGCAGAAGCGAAGATACTTCCTGTGGGACTCCTCATGCACCTCATCTAGCATCTTCTTGATTTGCTCGTAGAGTTCTTGAAGCTCTCGCGCAGGGTCCGGTCTTGATGTACCGTGGAGGCCCGAGTCCAACATTCGTCTCTCAAGGTGATAGGTACTTCGAATGATCCGCCTGAGTGCTGACATTCCCTGATACCTGACGAGCTGGAAGGTGATCGATGTGAATCTCTCTCCATCGTATGGCGCTGGGCCGGGACTTGCCCCGTCAATGAGTTCTTCGTCCTCGACATTACGCGGAAACAATGTTGTGTAGTAATCTTCAGACAGACTTGGTTCCTGTCCTTTGCACTCGGCGGCACGAAACTCCAGATGACCTAATTGATGCCATATGCGACGGCGAAGCTCTATTGTGAGAGCGTCCATCGAGCCAACAGGGAACAGGGATGGGTCACGATGTAAACCTTGGTTCAACGCAATGCGCATTGCGATGCCGAGCAGCGCCCAAGCCTTGCCTGATGATCATGGTTAGCGAAGATCTTAAGCAATTTATACAATGCTTATCTTACCCATATCCTCTTCCTTTGTGATGCATGTCAGCCAGAGCACGAAACCTTGGAAAATCTCTAGGCTTGATGTTGTGAGGTAGTTCTCCCGAGCCAGAGAAATCTCTACGCCTAGTTGAAAACGATCCAGAAGCTCCTCCTTCGTCTCGCCAAATCGACTCTGGACCACGTTGGGGGGCAACGAGTTGATAGCCGAAAAACATATTGCAAACGCCAGGGGATGGGTCTCGCGCATATACAACGAGTACTTGCGCACAACGCTAGGTTTATGGGTGATCCGGACCATAGGGTCGACGTTGGCGAAGTACACATCGAGAAGGGTATCTCGCTGTTCTTGTGTATCCGGTAAAAGCTGGTCCAGGTTTGAACCTGCACCTGCACGACCCAGCGACAGGAGGTCCACCAAACTGCTTTGTGGCACTTCTTTTCGCTCTTCATCTGTTTTGTCACCAAGTAATGCCTTGATATCTTGAATCTGAGGTGCGTCAATATCTGCGTTTCGTATGTTACAAACGGATGTACTCACCTCTTCTGCAAGTAGAGCATAATGCAACGAAGACACGAACTTCGACTGTCCGCCGTCGAGAAGTAGAGTGCCATCGCCGTCGTCAGCCATACCGGCGCCGTGAGAAGTCTGGCTGTTCGATGATGGCGTCAGCGCTGCTTCATGATCCTTCATTTCGCTGTCGCCAATAGCTCGAGCAGACACGGACGGTTTGCCACCTTGTCCTGTAACTGCTTTTTCGAGGAGAAGTTCAAGTCGATCAAGGCGCGACTGAACGTCACTGTTCTTCGCAAGTCTTCCGCCCCCAGGTGTTGATGGTTTGGATACCCTTCGGGCAGATGTTTGGCCCTGCACCTGATCTGACCAGGTACAGAGGTGATTCCCACGCGTGCAAGCTCCGCATATTGGATGTCCATGATCGCATTTGACTTTGCGACGCCGGCAGGTTAAGCAACTTTGTATCGTGCGCTGCCGCCCTCCACCAGACTTTCCTGCTATATTCGGCGAGTGCGCCTGGGAACCAGGCTTTGTCTCAACCATCCCTCGATATTCACCCTCCTCTTATCACCTGTCATTCGCAGTGTGAAACTCAGGTGGTTGCGACCTTTTGTGAAGTCATCGGCGAGGAGAGGCTCAATCTTCACGTGCGGGGCTCTTGCCGATTGGCGCTAGTGTTTAGCCGCTTCCGGAAAGAACCATCCTGTGGATCGCAGAACACCTCGAGCTTCTCACCATCCGTCAACTTCCCGAGGTCACTTGCGTTATTTACCTAGGCATCGTTCGATCCGCCGGCAGAAAAATTCCTCCTTTTCAATTGCTCAGGCAGCACCCGTGCATAGACTTGTGCGCTCTTTCTAGCTGACTAACAGGCTGGCGCTATCTGATGCTGCAGCAACTACGTCAGTGGACACTAACCAAGCGAGGTTGTTGAGCAGTCTGATTAACCATCGTCAACCTCCACGATGGACTTCGTGGGAAAGACGTCTCTTTCAACTGAAAAGGTCATGTGGTCTACACAAGCTCCGTTTGTGTCAGTACAGCCATACCATTGCCTCCACCATGGCCTCGAAGAGTCGGGGATTGGGGTCATCGTCTATTCATCAACTGTCGAACTTCGTCCGCTACCTTGAGGATTCTTTGAAGCCAAACTTTGTCGTCGCGCGGGTGTCGTCTTGCATTCGTCTAAACGACGGCAAGTCCGAGAGCGGTGCACTATGGCCGACGATGCTCGCCCGTCAGCAACCCCTGGTCTGCTTACAGCAGCACTACGACTGCAAATAGTCAAGCCAGCTTATGTCGCATCAGCATCTATGGATGGCAAGGTGACATAAATCACCCTCAACAACATAGTTCTTCTTCACGGCTTCAATAATGGTCTACAAGCAGCTTTTTATCAACAATGAGGTGAGTCGCTCGCCAAACGTACGAGACCTTACCTGATAACTATTCAGTAACGTCGATGCCACATCTGGCGACACTCTGAGCATCTACAACCCGCACGATGAAAGCCAAGTCGCCGATGGCATCCAAGTAGCTTCCCATGAAGATGTTGACAAAGCTGTCTCTGCCGCTCGCGCCGCGTTCAAGGGCGAGTGGTGTCAATGGACACCGCAACAGCGCAGCGATGCGATGCTGAAGTTTGCAGGTCGTACTGACAAGCATGCTGAGGAGCTTGCTCTCTGGGAGGTGAAAAGTATGGGTCAGCCCATCAATGTCGCAAAGTTCGTCTATGCCTTGTTTGGCAAGGTATTCAGGTACTACGCTGGCTGGACAGACAAGCTGCCAGGAGAGGCCTGGATTGAAGATGAACAGGGCATGTACAAGGGATGGAAAGCTTAGAGCTACTTCTGGACCTTGTTTTGATGACTGCGTAGATAATTCAGTATGATCCTGTTGGGGTGTGTGCCGGCATTGGCGCATGGAACGGCTCTGAATAGAGTCCGATTGGGACGCTGCAACTTGGCCAGTTCGTCAAAGAAGTTGGCTTTCCACCTGGCGTTATCAGCATTATCACCGGCGATGGTAAGGTGGGTGCAGCTTTGGCATCTCATATCGACATCAACAAAATCTCCTTCACCGGATCTGCCTTTGCCGGAAAGAAGGTTCAAGAGCTTGCTGCGAAGAGGTGTGTTCATCACTAAGCCTTGAGGTTTTCAATTGCTACCCTCGCTTTCAGCAACCTCAAGCGTGTGACTCTGGAACTAGGTAGCAAGTCGCCCAGTCTCATCTTCCCAGATGCCAACTTTGTGAACGCACTACAGCATTACAGCCAGAACTCCCTCTTCAATTCTGGTCAGGCCTGCATTGCTGCATCCCGCACCTTCGTTCACGAAGACATCGCAGAGAAGTTCATCCAGGAGCTCAAAACGCGCTTTGAGCAGTTTGCTCACGCCATGGGACAGCCCATGGACTTGAACACATTCTTGGGCCTACTAGCCGATGGCAAGCAGTTCGAGCGTGTGATGAGCTTCCTGGACATTGGTAAAGAAGAGGTGGAGCTCCTGACTGGAGGTGCAAGATATGGTGACAACGGGTGGTATGTCCATCCGACCATCTTCTTGAATCCTAAGGATGACGCAGGGATCTATCGTGGGGAGATCTTTGGTCCAGTCCTCACAATCCGTACGTTCAAGACAAAAGAAGAGGCAATCAAACTAGCCAATGATACCAGCTTGGGTCTCTCATGTAAGTATGCCTGACTGTCATTCGCGACTCGAAAGACCTAACCTCTTGCAGCTTGCATCTTCACAGCATCTATCCCACAAGCTCTGCGCATTGCCAAGCATCTCGATGCTGGTAATGTCAACATCAATACTTCGCAGGTCTTCGGCCCGAATGTGCCATTTGGCGGATCGAAGCAGTCTGGCATCGGACGCGAAGGTGGTCGCCTAGGCTTGATGAACTACGTCGAGGCGAAGACCATTTCCATCAAGTAAGTCAACTTCTCACAGTAAGTGCCCTGCAATGCTAATGTGTGGTAGCATGAATGCCTGATGGAACAGAAACATTTTTCAGCCACCCTACTCAAGGCGCCAACACAAATTGACCACGACGAGCAAACAAGACCAACCTATCGTTCGAAATGTCAACGTTCTTCAATTGCTTCTCTTTTTTCTCCAACATCTTACTCCTTGCAACTTACGCCAGGACTGCGTCGAGTCTCAGACCTCTTGCTCCGCCGTGATGTCAGCTGGACCAGCAGGGAGAAGACATTGTTGTGATGTTTACAACTCGAGAAATGACAGCGCACCTTGAGCAAGTGATGTAGTGTTACGAAGATATGAAACAAAACATGTGATGGGCACAACGTGTCTGAAGTGGCACGGTTCCACCAGCACGCTAAGGGGCACACACCCGAGCCGCCTTTCCCACCCAGGCCCGGCTGCATTGCCGGCACAAGCTTGCACGCAGCTCTCACTCGCCTGTCACACGTCAGCGCACCTCGTCCCGCATCAAGGTGATGTGACTGGCTAAACATAACCGCCGCAGCTAGCACATCCATGGGTTTTCTATGCGATGAGGCTGGGACGAACTTGTTTCCAACATGTTATTGTTCACTCAAAGTGGCCTGTCTCTCAACTCTCGCGATCTCCACGTCGCCGGCTGTCGATCGCATCGTGGGCCCCACGCATAAGGCTGGGTGCAGTTCTTCCGTATCTGCAAAGCTAATCTGAGCTGAGATTTCGATAAAGGATAGCGGCGTGAGCGTGCCAGGGAGCTTCACCGCTGCAGTCTTGCTTTTGGGTGTATATAAGACATGTGAGCATAAGAGCGGCTATGACGACGCTATCTCCTGGTGCGCAAACGTCCTGCGCAGCTCTACTTTGTATAAGCACAATGCGCTGACATAGCTCGTATTGATAGACGTTCGCGATTCGACTCTCCGGTCGCTGAAGCTGCATTGTCCTTCTGCCGAAGGGCTTCCCTCTGAGTATTCGCCCGCCTCGTTTCATTCCCCGACGATGGAACCCAACCCTTTCGAACACGCAGATACAGAGTGGTCAGATGAGGAGGAGCTCATACCTCGGCGAAGACGGAGGACGCAGTATGTTCCTCCACCTGTGAAGGTTACGCGCGGTGCGGACACTTCGTCAGAGGGTTCGTCAGAGCTGAGTCCAGAGCGATTCACCAAAAATGGCAGCCCGCTCGTGCCTCCGAAGAGCCCTTCTCGACCAGATGTGAGGCCCGGAAGCAGCCAGGAAGATCTGGTGCAGCGCTTCTATCAGGTTACGAGAGAAAGAGACGCGTTAAGGAAAGAACTACAAAGAAAGAGCCTGGGACCAAATGGCATACCAACTCGAGGCTCGGCGGTCTTCAAGTCAGAAGAAAAGACACTAATCGAAGAGCTGCAAGCGTTGCGTTACGAGATACGAGTATGGAGCGAGGAATATTTCAGCGGCCCTACCAGCTCTCGAAGCAAGCGACCGCACTTCCATGCGGCAAAGGGCCTGTTTGGTGGACTGACAGACAACTACACCGTGTACTTGAAGCATCCGGATGACCGGCCACTTCTCGTACAAGCCTACATTTGGTCAACGCTACAGAAGAAGATTTTCAACAACTTCCAGAAGGGCAGTGGATATGTCTGGGCTGGTAAGCTGGGTGACAAGAAGCTTCGACCCATCAATGACACACTGCGGAAAGGTGCGCAAAATCTCTCATTATAGTGATCCCATCTAGTAAACTGACTTGTTGTAGCTGTCAAGAGCGAAGCGCAAGCCGAGGAGTACCATCAATGGCGTTCATTAACGGTCAATTTACTTGTACCGCAAGAAGATGGCAAGTGGCGCCCAACCTTCGATGCTGCGCCCGTTCTGAAGAGTATCTCACGCCTTTGTAGCCGCATGCGACGAAAGCTGCGGCCATACTCGACTCGATCTCTTCGTGACAGCAA
The DNA here is from genome assembly GCF_010093625.1 of Macroventuria anomochaeta. Taxonomy (NCBI): domain Eukaryota; kingdom Fungi; phylum Ascomycota; class Dothideomycetes; order Pleosporales; family Didymellaceae; genus Macroventuria; species Macroventuria anomochaeta. The sequence goes on from NW_022985368.1 coordinate 575,353, forward strand.
GGAGCAGCTCAACACCATCGTCTCCGCATCTGTTGCCCTCGACCTCAAGATGAAACGGCAGCGCGCCGATTACCGCTTTGTCACATTCACCGGTGGCAAGCCGAATCAGTTCTGGGGTTACGGTTTCTACGACAGCGAAATGGAAGACGTATACGATGACAGCGAAGACAGCGAGAGTGGTCGAGGCGGCTACAGAGACAGCCAAAGTGTGAAGGCCAGACGAGTCGAGCTTGCGCTGGCGCCAGCTCTGGAGAGATGCGGTAATGCGAACGGGCACGTTTTCGACCAAAGCTTTATACTGGTCAAAGCAGATGTGAGCTGCAAGAGGTTGCAAAAGATGGAGAGACCGACGGGACCGAAAGCGGGCTTAAAAAACGGAAGCAAGAGTTTCGGTGGTATGTGGCATAGAGGGTCCTGAGGTCTGCTGGCAAGATGAACTGGGTTCTTGGAGAGGTCGGCGACCTTACCTACACCACCTTGCACTCACCCTTGCGGAACAAAACCAAGGGTATGCATGATCTATATCAGGTCTGCCGCATCTGGTAACTAGCTTTGCGCCGAATGCTCAATAGGAACCTTGTACTTCAGCCCTCGTACACGCAGAATACTACTTTTGCCGCCACAGTATCACAAATCGGACCATTACGTTTACTACAATGCACGTGGATTCTTTCCGAACATCACCATTTTATATATGTTCAGGCTTGCCTGCTGCACTTCTAGCAAGCTGGAGTCTTCGCAGCCTTGCTGGCACCGGTGAAGCTTACCTCACTCCAATGATTTACGCCACGATTGTCCAACATGAGTCACGAGTATAGCGCCTAGTTGTGTAAGGACATCCCTTGCCAAACTATCACAACTTCGATTTCGGCTATCGTATACGACTACACTGCATGGCGTGGCATCTCCGCCTCGCATTTTACCAGACTCATTGTTCCCTCATTCTTACTTTGAGGTTTCCTTCCACTTCAGACCAAGCTGTGTACATTTCCAACACAACATCTCCGAAGAAACAATGCTCGAGCCAGTACCATTCCGTTTCCTGGACCTTCCGAAGGAGCTACGCTTCATGGTCTACGAAAACCTCACGATCTCGACCAGGCAACTCCGACTACTGCCCCTCGAAACCGGTCTTCAAATCGAACACCAAATGACAGCATCGTTTGACGATCAGCCTGCCATCACCGTCACCCTGCAAACCCTCCCTGTCCAGATCTTCTCAATATGTCAACTCATCTACTCCGAAGCACTTCCCTTCCTCACCCGGGAACTAGACAAGATCCACAAAACCATTCCCAGAATCATCGTAGACGCGGATTGTCTCTACAAATGTGCATTAGACGGTACGAAGAAGCTGCTATGTGCCCTTGTAGACAAATTGGAACAGTATCCGTTCTTCAGCCCAGCACCGGGGGCTGTCTACTCGCGATCCATGGAGAAGGAAGTACGGTCGCAGTATCCGAGAGAAGTGCAGCAATGGCTCGCCCAATGCACACACCTCTTCCTCTCTCAACGCCCCACCCCCTGTCCCTTCTCAGGCTTCATGGGCACGCGCACCTACCCAACCGTGCGTCTCATCATCGAAGTGCCCAAGCTCTGGAGGTACTCCTCTTACCGGGACCTCACCGTCGCTTCGCATACCCATGTTGGTACTCCGCCCATGTATACAGCGAGCGTCACGAGTCAGCTTAATCAGGTGTACAGTGAGTTGGTCGACTATACGAAGGGGTTGAAGCATGTTAGGAATGGGGCGATTGTGTTTGGGCAGGAGGATGATAGGGTGTTGATGAAGGATGGGTTGGTCGTTAAGAAGACTGTTGCGTTGGATTTTGGGATTTGTAGAGTTGTTGAGTAGCTGAGGTTGTCATGCTTTATTGTAGGGCATGCTCTCTTGCCAATAATGAGGTTTTTGGTCAGGTCGAATCCCTCCAAGATGGGCATTCTTTTTTCGGTAACATTTAGTAAAGTATGAAAAGAGAGTAGCACACTCAACCGCAGCGGTGCAAGGCAAAGATCTAGTGCTTGACATCAGCGCTGATGGAGTCGTTTGCTGCAACTAATCTTCGGCGTTGGACATTGCAGTGCAAGTAGGGCTCTGCATGATTGACAGAGCAAGGCAGTAACACAGAGCGGGCAGCCTTGTCTACTGCTCTTCCGCGCTAAAGGTTGCAGCGCAAGAGGCCCTGTGTGGCTCTCTCGACTGAGAGGCTCGCCATGTTCCGGCAAACTTATTTTAGCCACTGAAGTGCACTGCAATCTCTAGCTCCGTACAGCAACTGCGTTGGGACAGCTGAAGAACTCCAGCCTGATCTTACCCACCTTCCCTTCCGCGCTAAAAAAAAAAATGGCAGTGCAGCTTGCCAGTGCTCTTCTCAGTTCAGTCGTGCCAGGTTGCCATCACGAAAAGATCCTAGATGTGTAAATTCAGAGACAATAGTTCAAGTGCAGAAGCAAAATGGTCTTCTGAACAAGCCGTCTTTCACCATCTCATCTTCATACGATGCTCATCACACCTTCTCCCGATGCTCCCTTCCGGCCTTCTCCACATTCAAACCTGCCAAACTACTCTTCCTCCTCTTCTCCGTCCTCTCCTCCCTCGTCTTATCCAAGCTCTGCGCAAACTTACTCTTCACCCTAATATCCGGGCCCTTCCAATACACGATGTAGATCGGAATCGTAACTACCACCGCTAGACAAGCCAGGAGCGTGCTAGCATACTGCACCGGTCTGCCTGGAATGTTTTTGTATAAGGGCGTGGAGTATAGGGCAGCGACACCGGCCATGAAGTCTCGCGCAAGGTCGTTGCCGCCTGTGGCGCTGGCGGCGTACGGGCCGTAGGCGGCGGTTTGGTAGTCGATTGAGGATTGGTAGATGGCGTACTGATGCGATGTCAAACCTTGAACACAACGTGTGAGAGATATATGTAGACAGCAGACTTACGTTTGCCATAGCAACAAGCGTCGTAAAAATCATCGGTGCGATCCACGGAATCCCATAATCCGGTCCGAGACTTGTCCACGCAAAGCCCATCATGCCCAGGAATTCAAGCGGTGCAAGGAACAGCAACCACCAGAGTCGAGCTTCAGGCGCGACTGAATCGGGGTTCTGCTTGCGCTTGCGGCGAAAGCGAATGATCGAGGGCATGTACGAAAGATATGCGAGGAAGTAGCCGATCAAGATGGGTATGAAGGCAAGACCGAGCTGGATGACGCCGAAGCCCCATTGTTCGTAGACGGGCTTGAAACCCTCGAGGAAGGTGAAGATTAGGGCGTCGCTGAAGCCGCTGAGGAGGGAGAGCCACAGGACGATGGGCTCGGTGAAGAACATGTAGAATGGCCTCCAGAAGATGGTTGCGCATTCTTTAGCACTAATCTTATGCCCGCCACGAATCTCATTAGGCCCGTAGATGTTCGGGTCTTTGCCAGTCTTGCGTCTCCGTTTTGCTTCACGGTCAAGTAGGATAGTCGATCTGGTTTCGGGGTTGCAGAAGAAGTGGACGGCCTGGACGAAGCCTCCCATAATGAGCTGAACCCAGAAGATCCTGTACATGATCAGCAATGCGTGTGCAACAGCACAACTGATTCAACTTACCATGGTAATGAGAGTCGCGCTTCAACAAACGCCCCGATGATAGCACCTACGACTGAACCACCAACAGACGAGAGAACCAGAAACGCGACAGCATACTCCTGCTCATCAGGTTCCCACATATCCGCCAATACACCCAGCGTGACAGAACCACCAGCAGTCGACAAGCCACCTAGGATCCTAAACACAAGGATGGTGGCATAGTTCTTCGACAGAGCGCACGGGATCTGCCACAAGTTGACGAGGAACAAGCTGAGCTGCTGAATCGGCCAGCGCCCATACTCCTCTGACCATGGCGCCCACAGCTCGCACCCGAATCCGTATGCGATAAGGAAGAGTGCTTGTGGGATGCGGGCTACTTGCTCGCTAACGCCGTATTGTTTGTGCACGAAGGAAACGCCGTGGGAGTACATGGAGGCGTTTGTGTTGATGCTGATTTGGATGAAGAATACGACGATGAGAATTTGCCTAGAGTGATATCCTTAGCATTGGAAATGTAGAGAGCTTGATTCTTGCTGCTCAAGGGGTCTGGAGGCACTCACCATTTCCGCCAAGTCCTGAAAGAGTACCCCAAACACTCCCAAGCATCGCTGTCTTGTAGCTCAACCTTGTCACCTTTGATGATGCGATCAGTCTGTGACTGATCTATGTGTTCGCCTTCGCCATAGTTTGGGTCTCGTTCTGTGTCTGGCACAGCTGTAGGCTGGCCTGCCTCTACTGTAGCCATTGATGTGCGCTGTGAGTTGGGACGACGACTTACGAAGGGCGGGTGACAAGGCAAGATCAGAGGATAAAGCGAAACATATGCTTGATCAAGAACACCATTGCAACGGCTCGCGTTTGCCTTGACCGTTCTGTATGTCGTGTGATGCACCCTTACCACTGACATCAAGAGGACGGGTGGCTTTGCCTGACAGAGCTTTTCCTGCCAATCCGAGTCTTGAATGTGCAGCCAAGGCTTGGTGTTTCACATAGCCAAGGCATTCTTTGAACTGCGGGGCCCCCAGATTTCGATGACCAGGCTGTGATCTGTGTTGGGCCTCCCATGTTGGATAGAGAAGGTGGCAGACGCCAAGCGAGAATAGCTGACATTGCGTCATAGGCGTTGCGAGCAAGCGCATTTCGCGGTACAGCATGCAGCTCACACCGTGAAGGCTTGATCTGTACGGTAGGGTGTTCTGCCGCGTGATGTCATTGCGAATGTGCGTACGAAGGGAAAAAAGGTTGGCGAATGCTCGAATTGCGCGATAAGTCTAAATACTAGCTATCATAGAAGCCAAGGCCGATCAGCCGGGAAGGAAATGCAACGCCCGGGTATAAACGAAAACAAATACACCGCTCAGCTCATCGTACAATACGACCGACAATGCTGCGCAAAACTCCTGAACACCATTCACGTCAGCAATGGGAAGCACGATGGGAGAGCGACGATGCGTGTCTACATGACAACGCACTTTTCCCGTTCTTCGCTATTCGGTCCCACCACTCCGGCACTCTGTCGCCGTCCAGGTCGCCCAATGCTCGATCCTGACGGTTGACGCCCGGAGTATCGGCGACCCGAGGGACCAGCTCCGGGAGCAAGGCCACCGCTGTTGCTTTGATACGCACTGCCCTGACCCGGTAGTAGTGCGTTTGGATTCGCAGGGTGACCTGGCGGAGGGTTGTACAGCGGAGCTGTTGAAGCCTCTTCATAAGTTGGTGGCGGTGCTGGGCCTTCATTTGGCCTATAGCCTGTGATGTTGTTGCGGCGCGGTGGGATCACTGGGGGTTGCTCTCCGGGACGAGAGGCTCTGCGGTTAGCGGGGCGTTCGCGGGCTTGCGCTGCTATCGCGTTCTCGGACGCCTCGTTATCTCGCACGCGTTGCTCGGCCTCACGCCTTTCGCGGTCCTCTTCTTCTTCCTGAAGTTGAAGCGCCAAAGCTAGATCATGGTCCTCTTGTTCAGCCCTGCTAGGGCCGGTAGGCGAGGTTGGCTCTTCAGCCTGCGTGGCAGGTTCTGTAACCGGAGCCAATCGCTGTTGGTTTGGTCGTCGAGTTGGAACTGTCGTCCAGCCCTGGCTGTCACCAACGACCGGACTCTGCTCCTGGTGCTGTATCGTTCCTTGGGGAGCGGACTCGTGATTACCAACGGGCCGGAAGTCACCCGAGAATAGCTCGCTTCCCATGCCATTGACATCGATCAAAGACTCCCACACAATCTCGTCGTGAGTCGAGTAGCCTTGGTCTGTGACTAGAGTAACAAGGTTTTGGGTTCGGGGGTCCTTGAATACGGTCGAGAAATGGTCATTACGGAACAAGATTGCGACCTGACCAGGCTGCAAGCTGTCCTTCATGATCTTCAAACCGTGGTCTGTCAGCTGAGTGGGCCACCGACTCAGGAATTCCTTGATAGCGTGGATGTCCGTGAACATTTGTTGCTCGCTGTCAGTCAAGGGCTGACCAGACTGCAACTTTGCGTCCAGCTCTTCCTCCTGAAATTGAACATACTGCGATGTCTCGTACGACTTCGCCACACGCTCGAAAGCTTGGTAGGCCTCTGAGCCTTCTTCTGGCAGCCACCCATGAATCAGTGGGATATCGAATGTACGGTACAATCTCATGTCAGACGTGTTCTCGAAACCTCCAGCTTTGGCTCCGGGGCGGTTTGCAAGCGCGGTGTTACCGTGAGTAGCGTCCGTGTCAGGTACGAACATTGGATTGACGTTGAGACCGGTGTGAAGAGTGAGGAGGAACTTGTACAAGTCACTAACATCTGGAAGCTCCTGCGCTGCATCCCCTCGCCTTCCCGACATAAGCTCATCGAAGACCGCGTCGAGCAGCAGGCCAAGGCTCACTTGCTCTCGTGTACGTAGTGTCTCCACCAGCGCAGTCTCGATACCAGCTGGAGTCGACAGTACCAGTGCGTTCACCAAAGCAAGTAAGGGACACGGCCCGTTCAGGTTTTGAGTGAGGATAGGCGAGGTTCGGATGCCGGGCTTGTTGACATCGTGCCATCGAATGTGCTTGATCTGGTAGTGCTCTCGCCTCTGCCGGTTCATAGCAGTATTCGGCGACTCGGGCCCCGGAGGCGTAGCCTCGATGAAGCCTGTCTCGAGCGGTCGTGGAGGAAAGGGCGGCGGCTGCTCCTCTGTTGACCTTCTTGATCGAGGTGGCGGCAGTGGCTCATCCTGGAACGGTGACGGTGTCTGCTGTGAGGTGGTGTGTGGCGGTAGCTGCTGCGCATTGGGGAGGGGAGGAGGCTGCGACTGAGGGGCAGGAGGAGGAGTATAGTTTGGCTGGGGTGCCGATGCTGCGAGGTCTTGTTCCACGTGGGGCGGTGTAGATGGAACAACGGACTTGTGCTGTTGTGGTTTGTACGCAGGTACCTGCTGTTGCCGATGGAACTCATCTGCAGGTGTCTGTCTTGGCTCCACGCTTCCCACCGCACTATGAGCGCTAGCGGGTTCCTGGGTCTGCCTTGTAGGCTCATTTTGCTGCCATACATCCGGCTCTTGCCAAGTCTTTTGAGCTTCCTGGTGAGCGCGGGCTTCAGGCCGCCCATTCCGTGGCGCAGTGTCGCTTGTGCTCCATGGGTTGGCACTTGGAGAGTCGTCTCTTGGATGCTCGGTATGTGGGGTCGCAGTCTCCAGCGCGATCAGAGGTGGCTGGTCAACAGAGGGCTTTCTTTGGTGTTGAGGTGTTTCGTTGTTGAAGCTCAGGTTGGCCGTGTTGTTCGTGGGTGTGACAGGCGTCTGGAAAGCAGGAAGCTCCACCGGCTCGAAGCGTTGAGACTGTCCGTGTGAATCACCCCAGACATTCTCTCCGTCGAACGTGCTCTGCCCGGTCGTCTGCATCTTCAGATAGGGGTTGTTTGTCTTCAGCGGTACAGAGCCAGACGACCCGTCATTCGAGATCGTGCTTACAGCGCCGTAGGAAACCCCGCTGGCTCCAGTTGCCATGGGCGAGATGTTCTCCCAGGACTTCTTGATAGGCACACCCGCTGGCGGACCAGCCCTCAGCGCATCTGGTATAGCGCTTTGGGTGCTGTCCGATGTAGCCGGGGCCTTTCCTCCTGCAGGCCTCAGCGCGTCTGGCACGCCTACAGGACTGGAATCGTCCCATGGGTCGTCGTCGTCGTCGGCCTCGTCGGACTTGTCCCAGTCTTCGTCGCTGTAGTCAGACTCGTCCAGTAAGTTGTCGTCTTTGTGTGGGGGCGCTGTGTCTGGCGTCTTGAAGTTGAAGGCTGGGGTACCGCTGGAGCCTGCAGGGTAGCCATTGTGCGCGGAAGAGGCAGGAATGGCAGGTGGACAGTCTTCGCCCGGCGTGAGGGGATATGGAGGGTTCGCTTTCGAGAGAGGCGCTGGTACAAGGCCCTCGTCTGTGGAGGGCTTCATCACCATCGCGTCGGGGGGGGGGGGTGGTGGTGGTGGTGGTGTAGAAGAGGAGTGTAGGTAGTGGGTGAGCAAGCAAGCTCCAAGCCACCAGGGTGGGTGTTGGGCAGGAGTAGTAGCTTGGCTTTCGTGTTCAGACCAAGAGCAAACTATGGGGAGTCCTAAAGCTGCGATTGTGGAAGAGCAAGTACTGCGAAGGTGTGGCGTAGCGGGACCTCGTGCATACGCGGCCAGCCGTACAGCAATGCGGAAGCTGCGAGCCGGTGCAGTAGCTACGTAATTGCGCCAGCTGCGCCACAGGTGGTGTTGTGGCGCGGCGTGGGGAAGCAAGCGCATGTGAATCTCGATCGAGTCGGCCATTTTTTCACCGAGACCACTTTTTACCGTTCGAGGTACAATCTACCATCGAGGTACAATCTTGGCCTTGCGCCTGTCGCAACGGTCACCACATATAGCATAGGGGAGCTTCGCTGTCGCACATGACTTGCTGATCGCACACGGAACGAGTGACACTCAGCAAGTAGCATGCATTCCCACATACGGCCCAATACGCATGTTGCGTTGCGCCTGCCCTCGGGCATCTTGAAGATCGTCGAGCTCACACCCAACACGTACGTTGCATAGCCGGAGTGAGCCCTCCATGTCGCCTTGGTTTTCAAGCGATGGTGCTTATGTGGGTACAGCAATATCTTCCTGGGAAAATTCGGAACCTTCAATTCAAACCTCCTACTCGGCCGGCCGTATTACCTCACATACGAGCTCCTCGACAAAGATGACGGCAAAGCGAAGACCGAGCTGCGCGTCGTACCAGCCGCAGAGCTCCACGCAGAAGCAGTAGGAGACGGGCATGCGCCTCCCCTTGCGGCGGAAGAAGCAGGCGACAGTGCTGAAAGCGGTGCTGGGTTCGATATCGTGGGCACTGACGGCGAGGTGATCATGCGCAATAACCAGCTAACGGTCGACGATGCAACACGGCAGACGCTCACCATGGAAGAGATCGAGGAACTGAAGAAGGCTGGCACTGGGTCAGGGAAGGAGATCATCGCGAAGATTATGGCGTCGCATCAAGCAATCAGCGAGAAGACGGCTTTCTCGCTGGCCAAGTACACACTCAGGAAATCGCGCAAGTTTTTGAGGAGGTTCACAGCGCTGCCGTTGGATGTTGGGAGACTTACTGAGCACATTCTGGAGAAGGAGGCTTACAGGATCATGGAGCTTAGAGAAGATCTGCTCGGTCTGATCTGCAGTTGGTCAAACGTCCACTGCGGCGCAAAGAGCCGCGTCCTGACAGCCGAGGACGGAGTGAGCCAAATCGGCGGAGGACGCTGGCTCGTAGTCGACGACACCGCCGGTCTCGTTACCGCAGCACTCGCCGAGAAGATGGGCCTCCTCTACCCCACAGAAGAAGAAGACGACACCTCGTCGGAAGAGAAGGAGACAGCACCAGCACCAGCACCTGCACCTGCACCTGCACCTGCAGAAAACGACGCCCAACGCGACACCGCAATGCCCGACGCCGACGCCGACACCACCACATCCGACCCCTCAACTCGCCCCCGAAAACCCGCACGACCGCACATCCCCCAAATGTCCGCCTACACAAACACCCTCACCATCCTCCACCCGAACAACCAACCCAACCTCGCCTGCCTGAAATACTTCGGCTACGATGTCGGCCAACCCTCTCCCTCCCATCCCTTATACAAGCACCTCAAATCTCTCTCCTGGCTCTCGCTCCTCTCACCGCAGGACGACCCGAGCTACATCGAGCCCGAACTGCTATCCGCCGCAGAGTTGGAAAGCATGAAGAGCAGCAAGCGCGGGAATTACTACAAGAAGCGGAGACGGTGGGAGAAAACGAAGAGAGTGGTTGATGAGACGAAACGGGGTGGGTTTGATGGGTTGGTCGTTGCTACGAGCATGGATGTCAAGGGCGTGCTCAGGGAACTAGTGCCGCTTGTGAGGGGTGGAGGGAAGGTGGCTGTATACCACCAGAACGTGGAGCCGCTTGTTGAGCTTGTGGATTGTTACAGCAAGGAACGACGAGCGGCGTTTATTGCAAAGGAGTTCGGCACAGATGCGCAGCAGACTAGGAAGAGGACGCTGGAGGCGGACGCGAACGGTGATGCGCCAGACGAGGATGAGGATTTCCCGATTAACCCGACGTTGTTGCTTGCGCCGAGCTTGCAAACTGCGCGCGCGAGACAGTGGCAGGTACTCCCCGAGCGGACGCATCCTATGATGACAAGCAAGGGTGGTGCTGAGGGATATTTGTTCACGGCTACACGCGTTATACCGGTTGAAGGAAGGGTCGAGGCGAGAGGGCATGGAACGAGGAAGAAGAGGAAGACCGCGGTGGAAACGCCTGCAGAGACGAGTGCGGTGGAGACACCTGTGGAGACTTGAAGCTAGATCTGAGTACCATTATTCATTCGAGTTGCCGAGTGCAGATGCCATCATGTCTTATTGTTGTGTCACGATGGGGCTATTGTTGTCATCAAGCCGAATTGCCGGAATCGAAACAACGGTCGCTTGAAACTCGTTCCCTGCTTGCGAGTTTCGACCTGCTCAGTTCAAGTTGGCAAAAGGATGCTTGGTGGGCTGTAACAGCCTGTGCAAGGTTCAACAGCCTGGCAAGGTTCAATTGTCTTTCTTATTTGGCAGCAGTGGTATCGACAGCCACCTTGATCCTATGTCGTGTCCTCATCGATCCAGTAGAATTCCTGCCCGTCTACAACGCCTTGCCCATGAACTTCCTCTTTGTGTAGCTCAGCCACCACTTGCTTGGCGCACCTGTCTCGTCCGCATACACTCTGTTCAACAGCCTTGTAGCCAACTCCTGTCGCATCTGCATAATGTACTGTCTCAGAACCTCGGCTGAGTTCCTGTCTGGCGGCGCCTCGAAAGCCTGGTTCAAGGGGAATCCCGCATCGCCTGGGATCGAGAAGTTGGTGTCGAGTGCGAGGTTCATGACCGCCTGTATGGCATGTCAGCAAGCCCAGCTCTATCCTCGTATCAATGCAGAATGTTCCCTAAACGCACCTTCTCAGCTTCCCTCCGCCCCATACCCGGCCTGATCTTGCCCAAGACCTCGCTCACATACAGGATACCGTAGATCAGCACGCGGTCGGCGGGGCCCTTGATCTCAAAATTGCGGAAGAATGTGTTTGCGCGGAACAGAGCGAGGATCTCGTCCAGAGGGTCGTACGACTCATGTGATGCATCGATGGTGAGCTCTGTTACATCGGCGGGAAGCGCTGGGAGCTGTTGTGCGGGTCCGCGGGTCCGTGTGCGGAGGGGAAGGAGCGCAAAGTTGCCTGTTGTTGTGCGTGAGAAGAGGGCGGGCAGTGACAGGTAGAGGTCAAGGTACCAATTAGCTGCTGGTTGGGCTCATCGAGGAAGACGGAGTGGTAGGCCTAGTGGGGTCAGCTACGTAAAGCAATTGCAAAAAAACAGCTTAAAAGGTGTAATCGCAGAACTTAGTGCAATGCTTACAGGCATCTTGGATGTATGTTGCCAGTGTCGTTGTGGTGTGTGGAGCTTTCGTGGGGTCCAGTTGGCGGTGATGGCGCAGCTCCATGATGTGAGGTATGCCTGTAGGGCTGAACCGCGGGGGTTGACTAAGCAAATGCAGGTGCAGCTGCCAATCAACGCGTCCGTCGCGTCTCCCAACTCGCGTCGTCATTGCCGTGAAAGTCTTCGTTTCTGCACTCACCGACATCCTCTCTGTCCATTTTCTTCGTCTTCTTCTCCCGCTTAGGTTTCATTGAATCCTACTCATTACCATCATGTCGGACATCGAGGATGAAATGGACATTGATGCACCTGCTGCAGACAACTCGATCAGCTTTGGTGGAGATACAAAGAAAGGCAAGAGTAGTGCAGCCAATCTCCCGGTCGAAGCCGAGGACTCTTTGCCATGGTTAGTAGCATTGTTTGTGGAACAAATGTGTTGGCTGACCTCAGCATAGGGTCGAGAAGTATCGGCCAAATTCACTCGCAGACGTCGAGGGGCACCAAGACATTATAGCCACAATCAACAAATTCGTCGACTCGAACCGACTGCCACATCTTCTTCTCTACGGACCACCGGGAACGGGCAAAACATCGACTGTACTCGCCCTAGCACGACGCATATATGGCAACAAGAATATGAGGCAGATGGTACTGGAACTCAACGCATCAGATGACAGAGGCATCGACGTTGTACGAGAGCAGATCAAAACCTTCAGTAGTACGAAACAGATCTTCTCGGCCGCGCCAAAGTCAGGGGATGCATCGCTTGCGACATTCAAGCTCATTATCCTAGACGAGGCAGATGCCATGACTTCGACCGCGCAGATGGCCCTGCGTCGAATCATGGAGAAGTACACGGCCAACACACGGTTCTGCATCATCGCGAACTACACACACAAGCTTTCGCCGGCACTTCTCTCCCGATGTACCCGCTTCCGCTTTTCACCACTGAAGGAGCGAGACATCCGAAATTTGGTAGACAAGGTTGTCGAAGACGAGAAGGTCAACATCACACAAGACGCTACAGAGTCGCTAGTGGCGCTCAGCAAGGGCGACATGAGACGAGCGCTCAACGTTCTGCAAGCATGCCATGCCTCTAGCACACCACTGCAGCCTCCTGGAAAGCCCGCAGCCGATCCGAGCGCCATTGTGCGAGACCAGATCACGCAGACCACTATCTACGACTGCATTGCAGCACCGCACCCCTCAGACATCAAGTTCATCCTGGACACACTGCTGTCGACGAACGAAATGACCCAGTGTTTGCGCACAGTCAACAACCTGAAGACCCGGAAGGGGTTGGCGCTTGCAGACATCCTCACTACCGTAAGCGAGGAGCTGGTCAAGAACGATGTTCCTCCTCAAGTTATGGTAACATGGATGTCGGGTATGGCAGACATTGAGTACAGGCTCAGCGGAGGAGGCAGCGAAGCAATACAGACAGGAGCTGCCATTGGTGTGGTACGGACCGGCGTAGAGCTAATGGAGAATGGCAAGAAGTGAGCAGGTGCTGATATCTGGGCGAACGGCGTTCAAGAAGGATTTGGCGGGTCGAAGTCCGCAAGATGATACCACAGCGATACTTAAACCATCACGGGGCAGCATGAAAGCGCGATTCACAAGGAACGCAATGCTTCCTTTCTCATCATTCGTTCTCTCGCCTAGCAGGAGGGGCTACGAGCAAGTCGCGTCCAACCACGAATTGTTGCTAACATGTCTTGGAAACGCACAGCGGTGGGGCAGAGAGTTCTGTAGGCGCCAACGGTCTCCTCTGTTGTTGTTGTTGTTGTAAACAAGAAGCAGATCATGAGACGCGACAACACGAAAATCCCACGCTACTCTGAAACGCGCACCCCCACATTTACCAGCCATCGATCCCCACCAACATGACACCCAAGGTACTTGAACAGCCATGATGACACCAGTGAAGCAGAAAAGGAAAGCAGACGACATGTTCGATTCTGTAAGTTCTCCACCGCGCGCGAAATCGCACTGGTTGCAACATGCGCTCGGTTGTCGCAATGTACTAATGCGCCACAGCCGTGTCAAACACCGGCAAAGCGGCGAGTGACAAACAAACCAAAGAAACGCTTATCGATACCGGGCGCATTTCCAACAGCGGAGCCTTCCAGTCAAGAAACACCACAAAGATCTGCGCACTCTGTTGTTTCCGCAAGAAAAGCCGATAATCGACAACCCAGGACTGAAGTAGCAGCTCAACTGCCTCGGGCACATTCCAAGTCCACAACTTCATCGAACAGAGTGCAGAAGTCCACAACTCGTCAGCCTTCAACACCCAGAAAGCAGCGGTCTAGCAAGAAGCTCTCAGTTGTCACTCCTAAAGCAGATCGACATGCAATGCGCCCAGATGTCACCTTGCGGTTCTCGTTCAGCACTCAACCGAGAGATGCTCAAGGTCCCCTGAAGAAAGGTAGAAGAAGAGGGCGGTCTTCGAATCTCGAGGATACGCGACCATATAAGCCCGTGCTATCTCCGATCGACTCGCCCACCAAGCGCCTTACTCCCAGCAGACCAGGCAAAGAAGACAAGGTCCTGAACAGAAGCTTCTCCGAACTACTCGTCACAACCGCGCAGAACAATTTTACCGGACCTCTACACCATGACTATTCAGAAACGCCGTCGGACCTCTCTTCAGAATCCAACCACGAACCAAAGGTGCCAGATCCATCTGTCTTCTCACACCCCACCAGAAAGCGCGAAGGCTACGGCTTCAGCTACTCGGAACCTCTGTGGTACGACTCGGACGAGTACCCGGATACAGAGTGTGACTGGGACCCGAATAACGAGGAGCAAGCCCCGCCGTTTGATGCGCTCTTTGATCAAGACAGTTCATTCGACGACATTGTCGTCATGAGGGATGTTGGCTCTTTCCATGTAGCCAAACCCCAGCGTATTCTCCAATGTACAAAGGCCACAAGAGAAGACACCGTACGCTTAAAACAGCGGGCGAAGATGCTGTTCAAGTGGGACGAAAGCGGTGACGTGTATTCCTCCCTGGTAGGAAGACTAGAACGGATGGTATACAACGACTTGGAGAGGAAAAACAGTGACCGCGAGGCTTCGATACCGTCCGTTGTGCAGTGCGCAAGCAAGCTGAGAGACTTCTTGCAACGGAACAAGGAAGAGCGGATCGAGACGGGTGAGAGCCGCCGTGCGGTCGAGCATGAAATCGAGTGGGCATCGTGGCTTGTGGAGGCAAGTCGGACGGGTGTCATGCACTTGAAGACCAAAGGCTGCAGTTGTCGGCCGGACTGGGAAGAAGAATGAGCGGCTTTTGTATCGCGCGACAACCCAGTTTGAGCCTTGTGACTACTACAACGCACGTTTCCGCTATTGACTTGCAACCATTGTCATTACCAGGGACTAGACGCTCAAGGCTGGTCCTTGTACTCGTACGCTACGCATGCGACCAATGCGCAGATCATTAATGCGAACAACCCGCCCACTGGCCAATCCTTTGTTTCGCTATTACTACCTTTTCTACACCTTCGGCTTTTCGTATTCAAGCACATTGACTTCAGTACATGCTGAGATGATTGTTTTGCTCTTATCTTGATGCTGAGCTGCAACGCTCGATGTAGCATGTGTTGACGTCTTCAATTGCTAGATGCAGACTAAGCCGCAAACAGCGAACTACTTTGGGTATGAAACTACTCACGGTCTCAACCACTTGGCGTTAAAGTCACAATACTGTGATTGTGTTCACTTGAACCAGAAGTCGCGCGTCATTCTTGCAGTACTGAAGTCTGCGTAATGGCACCCCGGCGCTGGCCTTTTAGCACAAACGATGCCACGATGCAGATCAAGGCTTGCACGTGTTGTGACTGAGAAGGGGCGACATTCGATGATTTCGACCTTACGGTTGTATTTGGCTTGTGCGACCAATCAGACCCGCTGCGTCAGTCATTGTTGATAACTCTTGCTGAGCTCCCATTGCCGAGTATCAATTGAAGTCAGGTTCAACGAGACGTCAGACCAATGCGTTGGCATGGCGTGCTGGGCTTTTGAAATTTTACATTGCATTCACTTGCTGGGATATTGTGCGTCATCCTCCACATTGGTAGTCCTCTACTCGCATATGTACAATGCTCCTTGCCCAAGCTTTCGAGCTCCTACACCATCGTTCTCCCTCCTTCCAATTCTCCGCTTCGAATCTTCGTTCAGTGGTCCCAGGGGTGCTTCCAGCCAAGCAGGGCCGGGCCATCCTTCTTTGCGCGGTACATCAACTGCGCCCTGTTAGCCGCTGCCAGATTCAGCATATCGTAGACGTACGAAAAACCACATAGAGGCGCCGAGGCCGGTAGCCATGAATCTGTATAGCGGACGGACGGGGTGGACCTTGATGGGGTGGTTCGGCATCTCAGCGTACTTGGGCGGACCCATCCTGCGGAGTGTGGGCTGCATGGTTGTGTTTGAGCCTATGAGCTAATCAGCGACGTTATAGAGGGGGTATGGGCGGCGGTAAATCCGTACCTGCGACGTGTGCTGTGCAATGGCTCGTAGTGCTCGCTGGTGGTCGAGGTGAGGTTGCAGACAATCGGAGCTAGTGCGGCAGGCGCCAAGAACAGCATTGCGCATCCGCTCATCAATCGCATTCTTGTTCCCCATCTCTATTCGCTGCTACCATGCTGCCACCACCATAACAGCGTCATCGCCCGTCCGCCCACTCCATGGCAGCGCCTGCCACCGTAACGCGCCTCAAGTCATCGTCACGGTATCTCATGTCCACCGAATCGCGTATTTGCGACACCTCCTCGATTGATTCGCGCCGGGCGTCATAGCGAAGCGAGTCCGCGGAGCAAGAAGAACGCGCTACATCATCCTCGAACTTCCACCACAACGACAGCCAAATGGCGACTCCGGCGACTGGAACACCGCAGAATGGCTTGCAGCGGCGGTTCAAGGGATGCTCCAAGATCGGCGAGTATGAGATGCTGCAGAAGCTCGGAGAAGGAACTTTTGGTGAAGTTCACAAAGCGCGCCAACGAAGCTCGGGTAATGTCTTCGCGCTGAAGAAGATCTTGATGCATAACGAGAAGGACGGCTTCCCAATCACCGCGTTACGAGAGATAAAGCTGCTGAAGATGCTGTCTCACGACAATGTCCTGAAGCTGGAAGAGATGGCAGTCGAACGACCAAGGGCTGAAGGGCGTAAGCGGGCCATTCTGTACATGGTCACGCCGTACATGGACCACGATCTGTCAGGTCTCCTCGACAATCCGGACGTCAAGTTCCAGGAAGCGCAGATCAAGTGCTACATGCTGCAGTTGTTCAAGGGATTGCGCTATCTGCACGACAACCACATCCTTCACCGAGATATGAAGGCCGCCAACTTGCTCATCAACAACCGTGGGCGACTCCAGATTGCAGACTTCGGTCTGGCAAGACATTATGACGAACCAGTACCACAGCGAGGAAAGGGCAACGGCGAGGCTCGAAGAGAATATACAACACTAGTCGTCACAAGATGGTACCGGCCGCCAGAGCTTCTGCTCCAGCTTAGGAGATACACCCCCGCAATAGATATGTGGGGCGCTGGGTGTGTCTTCGGCGAGATGTTCAAGCGCAAGCCTATCCTTACCGGGCAGAGCGACCTTCACCAAGCACAGATCATCTTCGAGCTCGTAGGCTCACCGAACGACCAGAGCATGCCCGGCTGGCACGACCTACCTGGCGCTGAGCCAATCCGCCAATTTCCGCCCAGTAACGGTACTATGGCACAAAGATTCCGCGAGCTTTCGCCTACGGGTCTTTCTCTGATCAAGGATCTTATGAGACTAGACTGGCGGCGACGCATCAACGCGATCGACGCAATTGACCACCCTTACTTCAAGGAGAACCCTAAGCCCATGCGCGAAGAAGACATTCCTACGTTCGCCGACTCGCACGAACTCGATCGTCGCAATGCTCGAGGGCAAAAGCAGGCATTACCACCAGCACCCGCAGGCGGCACCGTTGGCGTTGGACCAAACGGAGAATGGACCGGCTCTGGCCCACCACCGAACTCATGGGGTAACGGCGATAGACGGTATGGCGGACCTCAGGACCGCGGGCCACCAGGTGTCGACCGCCCACCAAGAGGATACAACGACCGTGGCCCGCCACGATATGACCATAGACCACCCCCACCTCCTCCACTGGAAGGCGGCAGACGACCAAACTGGGGCAACGGCGGCAACCTGCCACCTCCACCAGGCGAAGGTCGACACCCACTGCCCCTACCGCCACGCTACGGCCCAGACGGCGGCGATCGAAGGAGGAATCAGCCTCCATCTGGCGACACGTACATACCCAGCTACCAAGGTGGAGAACGCCCTCGAGGATCACGCGAACCAGATGAACGACAACAAAGACGCGGATCACGAGACTCAGCCAACTCGCGGGACGGTTACACAGACGAGCGCAGACCATACCGCGACGACAGACGGCCTGGCGACTCGAGAGGGGTTGCAAGAGATCGAAGAGATGGAAGAACGCGATCGCGTAGTCCGGATCGCAGAGGTGACAGAGATGGGAGGGACAACAGAGAGAATAGGGGGAGAAACGATGATATCTACAGGAGACGGTAGGACTGGTATCCTTGAAGGACCGAAGAGGGTGTTGAGGAGGGGCTCTCTTATGAATATATGCAGTATGGCGTGGCGTCTATAGTTTCAGTATGATCATGGACGCACGATACCTTAGAGACGGCGTTTGATGGATTTAAGAGCATTTGCACGGCGTTGATGGTGCGCGGCTACGCGGTGTAGCGATAGTATATGTAGTTTGAGCGAATGGACATTGTTACTTGCAAGTGGTGTTAGAGGTGTTCAAGGTATGTGAGTGAAGCTTGGCGTATGGGATGCGCTCGTTGACGTTGGAAGTTTGTAGCACAGGTCAGGATGTCCGCGGTAAAAGGCCAAAAGCAGTCATCGTGCCAACGGACAGCCTTGCGAGACTCCTCGTCCGCGCTAAAGATTGCAGTGCAAAAGTAATTTTTCGCCAGCACCAACCAAGTTGCCCAGCTTCTCCGACGTTTCTTCTGCACTAGAGATTGCAGTGCTTAGTGTGAACCGACGGTGATCAGGGCCATGCAGGGTTGCATGACTTGCAGTGCAATGCATGTTGGCCTCAGGTCCAGTCGTAGCTGCCTCGCGAGACTGCTCTTCCGCGCTAAAGATTGCAGTGCTGCTTGATTAGATGTGACGCGGCGCGTCCCATTCCTACACAGTCCTCTGCCGATAGCCTTACCACCCGACCCTTGAACGCTAAAGATTGCAGTGCAGGCCCCAAAGACATGATAGGCCACTAATATTCAGTGCGTCTTTGCTTCGCATACCATCTCTTCCATGCCGCAAAGACCTGCGATGCGCATCGTCCGGCAAGACCGTACGTGTGTCCTACAGTGCTGGACAACGTTTCTTAGTTTTGCTTACAGTCCTTCAGTCTGCCATGGGGGCGATGTTTCGGGCTTCGACATCGATCTGTACAAGGCTCTCTCCAGTCCTTACCAGGCATTATTCGCTTTGGCTGCACGAAGCCTAGGGAGAGAAACATCGTATGCCATTGGATGCTGTTCCACGAGGTAAAGACACTGATCGCCAGACGTATGGCGCATGCGCGAAGATTTGGCACTAACAGTCCTTCGATATCAAGGAGGCCGTCTATGCTAGGTAAAATCTGTCTTCCCATGCTAAGCATTGCAGTGCAAAATATCAGCGCGGAGAGACTTCAGTCCGCTTTACGAGGCTGCTCATAGCTGGATAACCATTGGGCGCTAGGGATTGCGGTACTGCTCCCTATGGGCCGGATTGTCATGCATTTCCAGGGGCATAGTGTCTTTACAGTCGTGCCACGATCCCACACTCGCATCGGAGCTGCGGCTCGGCTCATTTCGAAACCTACCTGCAGCTCAGAATGCCGACAAGAATGGACGTCCGATCGTGGGCACTGCACGAGCGCCATAGATGCGTCGTCTCACTTTTCGTCGCGTCCCCAGAGACCGCACAATGCGTCCGTTCCTTCAAGCATTGGCGAAGGCGACAGGCACTATGCGTGCACTGAGAGCCTTCTCACTGTGGTCACCAATTCGAAGGGTGATGCTTGGGGTATCACTTATGCAAGGCCTGATGAGAAGACACTATTCTATCCGGAGCACGACTTGAAAGGCTATCGCCAACTCTGGTGGATGGCCGATGACTGGCGTCCTGAAAGTGAATTGCATAAGCTTTTCCGAAACATTGGTCGTAATGAGTATGGCGAGAGTCTGATCGAACACTGGGGCGGATTGGAAGCTCAACATATGTCCACCAAGGACCTCGCTGCACTTCCAGCTTCTGCATGTAATTACCCAGCTTGGGCTGAAAGGTGGCGTTGACAAAGTTGGCGGGATGTCTACAACGCGATCGTGCACGTTAAGCAGGCTGTACTTAAACCACCGCCTCGAGTCGTGGTTATGTGCAGAGCAAATGACCAAATATGTTGATTCCTCCGGGAGTCCTTTACACGTAATCTGTTAGCTCTTCGATCGATACAGTTCTCTCTTGCGCAAAAATCAAATCTCCTTACATGCCGGATGCTGCAGCCTTTGTGGCCTTGGACTGCGCCATCATGGACATAAGAGACCATAGTACGTTTATCGGTTGATCTCGAGATGAGATACGAACTTGCAATTATCTGAAAACTTCTGTCGCCGTCCAGTCTCACCTTGTCTTACGCCCGTGGAGATATAGACTCCAAGGTTGGATTGATGAAATCTTGTCGGGATGGACCCAAGTTCAATTTGCCATCGGCCATAAAGATGGCGTCTTCCAAAATATCTCGCATACGCTAAGAATTGCAGTGCATATTAACTGATTGGTGCAGAAGCGGCTCCATGTTAGGCTGCAACGTCTGAACGCTCTTTTGCACGCTAGAAATTGCAGTGCACCAGGCCGATCCCGTGGGCGTCCTGGCCTTCAATGGAATAGCCTATCAATCTTGATGTATTGCAAGACATGTATAGTTTACGCTCCGGTTTTATGCAGCTAGCCCTTGGCATGTATGCCAGTGCAAGGCTGAGTCTCGACCGGTGAAGCCTCCAGCAGCCGGGGTAGGCTATGCTGCGGCCACGATTGGTCAGTAATTCAAGCGAACTGCTCTTACGCGCTAGAGATTGCAGTGCAGAAAGATGGTGTGCAGTCCAACATGATGTCTCGGGCGTTCTGCATATGGGCATAGCGGTACGTATCCTTCGTGTCAGACTTTCCCCGTGGGCAGCTCGTGACCCCCGTCTATATTTCCAGTATCCCTGAAGTTCAAATACCAGCATTTAGATGCTGGCAATTGCTTTTGATGTTCAAGTACGTCGACGGTGGCCTCAGCTTCATCCGGCTGGCTTGTCCTCGGCGCCTAAACATGTAATGCGCATCACATCCAGCGGTTCCCCTGGGTCTCTTACCAGGTGCTTACTGTGCTAGGGTTTGCAGAGCTGTTCCAATTACTTTCCTCGAAATGGATTCAAATACGCCACCGGACCGCTCTTCCGCACCAAAGATTGCAGTGCAGTGCAGGGCAATAAAAGGGCAAGAAATGCAAACCTCGGAGGATGTCAGCCTCGCGAAACTAATCCTATGCGCCTAATATTGCAGCACAACGCCTCCTCTGCACTCAAGATTGCAGCGCCTAGGCGCCTAGGAGGGAGGCTAAAGGACTTCAACAAGGTAAGGGCGGTCGGCCGCACTAAAGGTTGCAATTGCAGCACTGTTGACAACAAGGGCGCGAACTTGGAAAGACATCTGACAGCTTTGATGGGGATAGACAAAGAAATCTCCAAGAGTATCTGAATAGCTATTGTGTCAATACCAGGTCCAGCGAGTGTTACTAGTATGCGTAGCAAAGTCAAATGCTTTGAATATTTTGTGTTCGTGAAGAAACTGTGAAGAGGGAGAGAAACTTTATCAAGTAGATATCAGGTTCCATGGGCATGTTTCGTTGGTGATGTACTGTGATAGGACCGAGGACATGGATGATCGAACACACGAGCTGCAGGTTCCCGCTCGGTGAGGCTTTCGCACTTCGGCAGTTCGGCGATGGCCTGTCATCACAAGCCAAAAGTTCCACAGCAGCACGAGCTTGCACGCAGCATTTGTGAGACTGCGTTGTCAGATGCCAGAACGCGGTGCGACGTGGCTCGAGATAGGGAATATGATTCAACAGTGTTACTAAAGGGTGGACAGGGCTGGGCGTCCGCAAACCACAGTTCGTGAATTTTCTTCTGCCGACATTTGAACGGGCGGAGGAATTGGTCACTTGGCCGAATGTTCATTAGCCACACCGACGCCGGAAGAAAGAAGAGTCAGGCCCCACCAAGACTCACAACGAGAAAGTCGCTCACACTCTATCCACGTCACTGAAACACTCAATTGCTGCATATAGCAGATATCCTACGAACATCTACATAACCGAATTATCGAATTTCCTTCTCTGGAATTGAAGAAAACACTGCACGTGATCACCATGTCTGCAACCACCAACGGCCACAGGAGCGAGGTCGAGCGGATAGCGAACCACACCGAGGAGAAGCATCTGCCGGGAGGCTGGGTTGTGCTCAAGTTTGGGGGAACGAGTGTTGGAAAGTTTGCGGAGAATATAGCGGGCATTGTCAAGTAAGGGTCGCGCATCCCCCACACCATGATGGCCAGAAACTAACAACAACCCCTCAGGGCTGGCAACCAAGTCAATCGCGCCGCTATCGTCTGTTCTGCTCGCAGCACCAAGAACAAGACCGAGGGCACCACCAATCGCCTCCTTCGCACCGCCCGCGCCGCCGAGAAGCAGGGCCATCGCGGTTACGATGATATCGTCGAAGCCATCCGCACCGACCACATCCAGGCCGCCAAGGACACCTTCCAGAGCGCCGAGATCCTCGCTGCCTTCACCGAGGAGGTCAATGCCGAATGTCAGAGCCTGACCAAGATCTTGGAATCGGCGCAGCACTTGGAGGAAGTCACCAGCCGTGCTGAGGACAAGATCGTTGCGAAGGGCGAGAAGCTCAGCTGTCGCTATATGGCTGCGCTGCTCAACGACCGTGGCACGCCTGCCCAATTCGTTGACCTCGCCGATATCATCACTTTCCACACCCCCAAGAAGGGTCTGAATGAGCATTTCTACGCAGACCTGGCTGCAGCATTGGCCAGAGAGGTGGAGGCATGCGGTGACAAGGTCCCAGTCATTACTGGCTTCTTTGGCAATGTTCCCGGCGGTCTCTTGAACTCCATTGGACGTGGATACACCGACCTCTGCGCTGCTCTGGTAGCTGTGGGCGTGAAGGCTAAGGAGCTCCAGATATGGAAGGAGGTGGATGGCATCTTCACGGCCGACCCTCGCAAGGTCCCTACGGCTGCTCTGCTCCCCAGCGTTACGCCTTCTGAGGCTGCTGAGTTGACCTTCTACGGCTCAGAAGTCATCCACCCGTTCACAATGGAGCAGGTCATTCGCGCACGCATCCCCATCCGCATCAAGAATGTCATGAACCCGCGCGGCGCAGGCACCATCATCTTTCCTGACAACTTGAAGGCGTTGGAGTCGCACTCTCCTCTCAGGGACGGCCTCTTCCGCACGCGCTCTTCCAGTCTGCTGAGCGCACTGAACACGCCCAAGCGGCCTACTGCTGTCACCATCAAGCACAACATTGTTGTTCTGAACGTTCACAGCAACAAGCGCACTCGTGCTCACGGCTTCCTGATGAACATCTTCAGCATTCTGGACCGCTGGCACTTGTCTGTGGATCTCATTTCCTCTTCTGAGGTCCACGTTTCTATGGCACTGCACTCTGAGTCCGCCCTGTTGAGCGGTGGCGGCGAAGATGAGTACAAGATTCAGGATAAGGATCTCCAGGGCGCTGTCAACGACCTTGGCGAACTGGGCGCTATCGACATTGTGCCTGACATGGCCATTGTGAGCCTTGTCGGAAAGCAGCTCAAGAACATGATTGGTATCAGTGGAAAGTTCTTCAGCGTGCTGGGCAACAACAACATCAACATCGAGATGATCTCGCAGGGTATGTACTGCCATTCCATGGATTGCTAGGTCACATCTAACACTCTTCTCAGGTGCCAGCGAGATTAACATCTCATGCGTCATTGAGGAGCGCGAGGCAGACCGCGCTCTCAATGTCGTTCACACGAATCTCTTTACATTCCTGGAATAGACAATGCCTTTGCATTAGTGGAGTTGGATACCATATCAACCATCTAGAAGTCTTCTCAAAAGACAGCATCCTATCGACATCCCATCTTTAACACCGCCTCCTTTTATTACGTTTGAACTTTTTCGAACCCATAGTCAACGTTTCCTTTGTCCCACCTTATGACTCGAAGACTTACAGGGTCTAGTGAAAGGCATCATGAGCTCGACATCAGAGTGAAATCGGAACTTTTCGGCTAAGAATCTGCATAGCTGCCTCATAGTTCACTTTCACCTCGAATCATGCTGATACGTGTAGTTTGCTGCGCCAGTACCGGCCCTTTGCCCCAAGGCGCTTCTCAGTACAACCATTTCAACCACACCACACTACTGGTCTGCGCGCACATCCACAATGGACCCGGGACTAGGACTCATCGTCAACAGCATCGTGCCTAACGAGGCCGAAGTCCCAAAGCTCCCGCCGAAGTCGTCACTGAAGCTACCTGACGGTTTTCTCGCAAAACCGCACGTGCGCCATTCGCTCAAGTACATGACAGACGATGCGCAACGTGAAAAAGCATTGGAGGTAGCCATGGCTTGGAAGAAGAAATTCGCGGCCGAGAAATGGAGGCCTGTTGTTGCTGCTATCGAGGCCGCAAGCAAGGAAGACAACGTTCGATCATCTCCACTCGACATCCACCTGCACGAGTTCCACGCGACGGTACATCCTGCGGAGCGACCGCGAGCTATGACAACGGCTTCAGCACCTACAGTGCCGCAAGCAATCTTCCAGTCGACGCCGACACGTACTGAGCTCACGCGCCTGCACACTGCGACCACTTCGCTCCCACTAAGGCGCATTCCGGCACCTATCACACCGCGAACGTTGCGTTGGGATGTCATAACGTCAGGTCCAGTAACACCTCTTTCGCCCATGCCGATAGGCAACTCGTTCTCTAGAGATGGGTTCTGGGGGAAATCTACACCACAGGTCGAGCAACATGAGATGTCAACACCCGTCACAGCCATAGACCACGAACCAGCTTCTCCAATCGTACCGAATGATGCAGACGCCCGGGAAATCTACGAAAGGGTCAAGATTGACGTTGACAGTCTTGCGCGTAAGTACTGCCTGGCCCGTAACAATATGCGTTACTCCGGCGAGAATGGTTTCGTTCCAGCTACAATGATCAGGCTGAAAGATGTTGAGCAAGCTGCTCAGGTAGTCCTACACTCTCGAAAAGTGAAGCTGAAAACGGCTATTGTTGAGGACCTTCCAGAGAGGCTGCGAAGCCACGCTCTCGATGAGGCTGCGTTGCAGCGTCAACTACGCATTGATGACGAGCTGGAGTTGCCGCAACAAAACGACTGGATGAACAATGAAACTCTCATGCCAATCCCAGAAGTTCTTGATATCACTGAAGATCACATGGACTATGTGCCACCCCCCACCCACCTGGCTGTCTCAATTCTGGACGAACAACGAGAAGCACTACGCATGTTTCGCACGCAGCGCAAAAGCAGCGAATTGGAACTTGACGATACTGCACTCGAAGCAGCATGGGCAGTGAAGATCTTGGAGGATGCGGAACGTCTTGTTGCGTCTGAGGCTGATGGTTCGAGCAGCGGTGGTGACGATGATGATGGTTACAGCTACGGTAATTTCTTGCGGAGCATCAAGAGCGAGATGAGCACAAGTACGAGCTCAGGAGCACTGGCCTCCATGGTGGATGAGCTTTCCAACAGCGATTTCATTTCATCTCGTTCGCGTTCCAACACACATCAGACAGTCAGCTCGATGAGGAACAGGGAGTTCCGACTTCCCCATCGATCGAGCACAAGCCCGACCAAGGGGAACCATCTGCCAGCACGCTCACTTGTGGCCAGCATTTCAAACGGCAGCCACAAGCACAGCAACTCCTTTAATCAGCGCACTGATCTTCGCATCTCGACAGAGATCATCGACGAAGTTCCGAGCGGAGAGCTCAGCCCTGAGGACCGAGAGTTCAGACACCGTGGACCTAACCTCGCGGATCTCAACCACTGGGCAGGAGAACTCAAGAAGATGGAAGCCATGCGAGCGCATCGACACCGATCGCCGACCTTTCATCGTCGTCCATCGACCCGTAACAATAGATTGAGTAGCTCGGCGCACCAACGCTCTCCAACGAAGCAAATTTCTGTCGACGACATCAACACCCGTATCTCCCCGACCAGGCAACTCCACAGCCGGTTCTCCTCGTCGTCGTCAAGCTCATCAACCCTTCTGAAACCACTTCCACGGCCGTCATTTACAAACCACACGCCGTCAACTCCCCAGTCTGCCCCAAAAGAGGACTCGAGACCTACCATGCTCGATCACGAATACCACCAGCGCATGACGAGCAAATCCTCCATCAACGCAGAGCGCCGTGATACTAGCAAAGCATCGATGCACAACTCTTTGCGTCGGAGCCAGCATCTGCGGTCAACAAGCAGTGTACAGATCCTCGTCAAAGGTAGCACACAGGAGGCGAAGGATGAGTGGATGAGTGAGCTGAAGCGCATGGAAAGTCGTGAGCGGATTAGGCAGGGAGGAGAGAGAAGGCGAACATCTGAGCTCTTGCAAGGTGACGGGCGAGATAGGCGTGGTGATGACGAGGATGGATAAGGGAGGAAATATCAAAAGATGTGAAGATCGCTGACCTTAGGTCTGATCCCTTGAGGCTGGCAGCTGCTGTAATAGGATGGATTCGCACTGGATACCGCGAAATGATTCACACGCTCATCTTTTTGAATTTTTCGTTCATGGACCTTGCAGTTGCAGGTACTTTCGCCAACTTGCATTTGCTGATTTTGCCCTGATATTAACTTCCAAACGCCTTCGCGCAATGAAATTGGGTTCTGCCTTTACGTCCAACCACGTGCATCCTGAGCTGCATTGAGAAGGCGCGCCCTGGGTGTCATGACCATCATTTCCTGATGTGCAGAACATCATCCTCCGCAATCATCACGTATCAACCTGATCCCCCCTACACCGTTCTACACCAACTACGGAGCTCGACCTTAAGAATCACTCAGCGCTCCCACAGGTCTACCGCTTGCCTCCCTCCTAACACACCGATCAGTTTGAACCCTCCCAGACACGCAAGAGCACACACATGGCGGCTGCAGTTGTCTAATGGATGTTAGGGAACACAGCAGGAGGAGAATGGAAATTCTCTAAGACCGTTTGGAATATGGATGGAGGTTGACATGCCCCAGTGTCAAGGTAGATGTGCTGCCACCTCAGTCAGAGCATTGCGCGAGGGCACGTCGAACACTGACTGGCCTTCACCTCCTATCTTTACGTGTGCAACACCCCAGCGAATCGAGCATATTGCGGCATCGGCGCTATGGATAGTGCCTCTCACCTCTGCGTTCCGACTGCTGCCTGCTCCCTATCATCTAAACCTAGTGTGGCGTCATGTTGGGTTCCGGAGGAGCGCCAGTCTTTCACCTTCACGGTGCCAGTCGAACCCCCAGCCCAGCCCCACCATAAAACCCTTCCCACCCACGAAACCCCCAGCTGCTTCCCTCGTTCACCCTACTCCCACACCAACAGCTCCCCACAATTCGTCCTTACCCACACAACAATAAAGCTCCAGAAGTAGGCACACTATCCAAAGCTGCAATGACGATGACTGATTCATCCGCAGCTCTTACCACACTTCGCAAAAATGATCAACTGGGACGCCACGAAGGACCAGACCGTAAGTCTGCTAATTTTATTGTCATGCACCACAATCATGTATTGACTACCTCCACAGATCCTCAGAGGTATTTTTGCGTTCCACAACATCAAGAACTCCCAGCCACTCCTCGAATACCTAGCTAAGGAGATTGGTGAGGGTAAGCTCATCACGAAAGCAAATCATCCAGCATACTGACTATCTTGAGGATGTACCCCAAAGGCCGTGAGTCACCGTCTCACCAGTTTGCGCAAGAGTGACAAGATAATGAACTCCGACGGATCAAGCGCAACTCCCAAGAAGGTAGTCTCGACTCCAAGGACTCCGCGTACTCCTACCTCTAGCCGTGGACGCGCAAAGGCCTCCAGAAGCAAGAAGAACACTGACAACTACACAATCTCCGACGACGCTGACGAAGACGATAAGCCTGTTGCCTCGCCTTCTGTTGGTCGTAAGCGTGTGCGCACCTCCAAGGCTCCCGCATCATATGCCGAGTCTGATGCTACCACCGGTGACGACGAAGAAGAGTTCACGCCTGTGTCCAAGCGCGTCAAGACGGAGCCGGTCGAAGCTGAGGGTCTTGCTAGCGTAACTGACAACCAGGCTCAGGTTGAAAAAGAAGATGAGAGTGTGGCCTTCAATTGAACAAGAAGAACGCGTGTCTTCGAGACAGCGATGGCATAGAGTTTAGGCATTCGGCTACCGTAGCGTGGAGGTAGTCAGCGTTTGATGGTGGCTTGTTTCCAGGGTTTGCGCTTTTTACGATTTCTCGACGATGATAGAGTACAGAGCTGGCATGCGGTATCGGGGAGGTAGTCAGCATCTCATTGCGACTTGGGTCTCTTTTTGCTCTTTTGACGATCTTGACGGAAATGGATCTTGCGAACTGCGACGTGCAGTTGACAAGTCTCATTACTCTCATAGCCTCAACGACGATGACTATACATGTCCTAATCCTTTGCCAAAAGAGTGTCATCAAGAAAACTGTCTACCTTGGTCAGCGTCCAGCCATTGTGAGGCGGCCGCAGGAGCAGCAAGGGTCTGAAAGCTCTTCTCTCACCTTCACCTCTGATCTACGCTTCGTCTCCGCTCCAGTAGCGCCGCCCCTCGTCCTCGTGAGCTATAAGAAGCTATCGTCCCCTCAATTCCCTTGCTCTTCCTTTTCTATTCTCGTCATACCCTCGACATCAAATATCTCAACCCAGTTTTCCCAACTACCAAATTTCAGGTATATTGTCTGTGTACCATTCAATAAACCCATCGCACTGACAACCTCTAGGCATCAACAAGCAAACACCACCACCATGTCAAAGAGGTGGACCCCCGAGCTCGACTCAATCGTAAGTCAAGGCCTCTCCTCTTTCCACCATATCCACTAACCAAGCCACCCTAGCTCCTCCACGGCGTCTTCGAAGAATGCCAGATCTCCTTCGGCAAAGCGCTCTGCGAGAAGATTGCTGGACGCGTCCGCGCCACTGGAATTGGTGAGTACCTCCACACGCCTCCACACTGTTGGAAACTACGAGGAGGCATTATTGATAAGCGAATAGAGGGCTTCGCCGAATGCACACCCAAAGCCGTCGAGAACCGCCTCTACTCTTGGAAGAAGAAGAACGTGAGTACATCCACCAGCAACGGCGAGACTCCTGCGTCCACTCCCAAGAAGGCAGCCACGAAGCCAAAGAAGGAGCCTGGAACATTGAAGTCTCCTAGGGCAAAGAAGGGTTCGGGGAAGGAGAAGGCCGATGAGGAGGAGGCGGGTGATGAGGAGTTGAAGAGTCCGTCGCAGGGTCGTAAGCGTGCGAACGAGAGTGAAGAGAGGGGTGAGGAGAAGAAGGTTAAGATTGAGCCGAGTGATGTTAAGGAGGAAGATGTTTGAGGACGTTTGGCGGAGTGGGTGAGATGGGGTGGAATGGGCGAGCCGGGAGACATTCAGGCTATCGCACGAGGGAGGAGTGATTGCTGGATCTGGATCTTTGAACATGGCTTTAAGCTTTGCAGACATAGAGGATACTGCGACCTCCTCCGCGGTTTTGTTTAACAGTTCTTTTTCTGTAGACTCAGCGCGAGGACGTACATACAGTCGATCAGGGCAGTGAAAGTGAGCCTACAATCAGCCCTTCCATAAAATTTGGTGGTAGCGTTTGTGAAGCTCAGTAAGATGGCAAGATACTCCACAATAATCAAGGAGTGTGACATGCAGCAGCATCAATGCGGAAGGAATAATGAGAGGTATCTTCAGCCGCTCGATATGCCCGGATCGAGAGTTCTATCATGTTTGACACGATAAGCGTGAAAATGTGAGAATTGAACGGTGATGAGAGACTTTTTGGCATTGCCATCTGCAGCACAGCCACGCACTGCAATCTCTAGTGCGGAGGAGTAGCTGCTACTCAGTCAGCAGACATGGGTAACGTCGTGGTCACGCTAGAAATTGCAGTGCAGCTATCACGCACCCCGCCGCTCCGGAATTAGCTCGATTCTGAGCTGCATAAACGCCAGATGTACTGCAATTCCTAGCGCGCTTAAGGTGATGCAAGCTAGCCTGTTGATACTGACTCTTCGTTGCACTGCAATCTTTAGCGCGAAAGAGCTGGAAGGTGCAGGGCCGGCGGAGGACAATGCGAATGCACTGAAGTCGGCAGCGGCCCATTCCACAAGCCATGAAGCACTGC
This sequence comes from Macroventuria anomochaeta, assembly GCF_010093625.1. NCBI lineage: Eukaryota > Fungi > Ascomycota > Dothideomycetes > Pleosporales > Didymellaceae > Macroventuria > Macroventuria anomochaeta. The sequence goes on from NW_022985368.1 coordinate 605,376, forward strand.
AACATCTACTACCGTTGAGCACTCGCAACGATCATCTGACTGGTACAATTCACAGTGAAATGAAGAGATTCCGGTGGATGCTCACTTTGGGATCTTCAACTTGTTCTGATAATGGGAGTAATCGTGAAAGCATATATTAGTTATGTAAGAGGCATTCTGTCGTCACATTACTATGAAGATGCAATATAACATAACGAACATGGCGCCTGAGTCTTCTTGGCCGGTGCACTGCAATCTCTAGCGCGCTGCCTGCATGAGCACTGCAATTTTAGCGTGAAAGGGCTGTTGAAAATGAGGCTGTGCATGAGGAATGACTGGAAGCGGGTTAGCGTTGGAACTTTCACCTGAGACTGGCACTGCAATTCCTAGTGTTGTTGAGCGCTACATGAATTGAGGGCCTCTCAAATGATGAGCAGCCATCGAAACAATTGAGTGCATGAATTTTGGATGATAAGCTCTGACAACCTTTGGGCCATCTTTTGTGACATCGCAACGGGAGCCACGAAACCAGTGAGAGCTTGATGTGTAAAGCGGCTTACATGGGATAAGAAGCGCGGTGCGGTGGGAATTGGCCAATGTGTGAGGAGGAGGTTGGCAAACATAGTATGGACAAACCATGGGTGGAGAGGGGGTATCTTTTTCGACTCTCTACAGTAAATCAATCTTTTGATCTGAGCATGGTAGCGGTAATTTGCGGGCCGTTCCGGACCCGGACGGTTGTCGTGCGTGCACTGCAATCTTTAGTGTAGAGTAGACGCTGACCCGCACTTTTCCGGGATGTAATGGTGAAATGATGTCATGAGTTTGTCATAGCTTGCACTACAATCTCTAGCGTGAGGGAACGGCCCCGGGTCCGAGAAGGCAGTCTCGTGATGACCTGGCACGTCGGGTGACAAAAAAGGCTGCACACCAAATTCAAGAGTTTCTCAGCACCACCCACACAGCTCCTGCCACAACGCAGCTCTATAGGCAATAAATACATAGAATTGTGGCGCTTGCTTATGCAACAAAGTGGGAGTTTTTGATTTAATTTTTACCATAGTGTTGTTGATTTATCACGAGAAGAAGTTGCAGCCACCAACACCTGCCCTGCTTTCTGTCCAATCCACACATCACCAACCTGCACTCATTTGGCCCCTATTTAACCTGCCACAGGAGCTCAGTCATATTGTGTATGCGCTTGTTGATGAGACCTTGAGTAAAATTCTCTCACCCCTCCTTTGCAAGAACAATAGTATCATGCTCATTCCAATGTGGGAATTTCCTCACGTACTTTTTAGGTGGTTGCCAGCAGTTTTGGATAAGACTAGGATCTGGAGATAGAGCATGGTTGAAGAAGTAATCAAGCTTCTTCTGCTCCTTCTAGGTTCTCACAATGTTGCTGTTTGAAGGCCCATGACCATTGTCATTGTCTTCCTCTAGAGTGAATTGATATGACGGTTCTGAATACAATAGGTATCGGGCAATGAAATTGAGGTTCACTGAAGTTGAACTGAACTAAGCTGTGTGTTTAAATAATCCATGAAGACAGGGAGGTTTGACCGTGAAACTGTTGTGTTACTGTAGTCGTTTGAAGGAGTACCATATCGGTTCGTTTATACTCCACCTCACTGTACTGAACCCACTATACTGCGACAATTGACCACCACTATTGAGCCACTTACCAACGTGTGGCTCAAGAATTCCTCTTTGTTCAGGTACTCCAGGCACGTTGTGATGTCGTTAACACGCGCACGGTATCTTTTTGCGTGCTCATAACCACAAGAATCATTTGTCTATGACCTCACACTTCAAAACACCTTACACACTTGTTCAAACGCAAGAAGAGCAATACACGCAATTCCCTCAAAGAAAAGACAATAGCTATGGAGGCAAACACGAACGGCAACCATACTGAAATTGTTAAGAATCGAGGTATTGAAAAAGATGCCGGGAGCGAAGTCCTGACGTGGAACCTGGACCAGGGGTTTCGGCGCTACAGTAGATGCCAGCGATCGGTGTCGACTCGGGTTTTCTCCAAAAAAAATTCGAGTACTCGCTGTCTGTGGTCTTCTCACTAACGAAAATAGCGCAGAAGGAAAGGTACGAGCGGCTGTGTCAGCCAGGCAGAGTACGTGCTCGTAGACGCTTCTGGAGAGCCCCCAGCATGCGCCACAGTATTACTAGAAATCGATCTGCCGTAGGTATAGCGTAGAATTCGTTACGATAACATATAGCGACATCTGAGCACGCTAATGCAGGCTTGCTGCAAACCAACAAATGCTAGTGCGTCCTGACGCGCTGGAATGCTCTCCGCAATCTTTGCTCCTGACCAGCAACACTCCCGTGCTATATATTCTTAGCTTAAGGTGGCATATGAAAATTTAGAGCAAAAATTTCTGTGATTGTGTTTTCCCTCAAGCCGTCCAATTTCTACAGAGCTCCCTCAGGTTTCAAACAGATAAGGGGTATTGACAGAGGGTAAATTAACGGCGTTGACAAAACAATCGACAACAAGGCCAACATTGCGGCAGTCCTAGCTGGGGGCTGATGCACTGATGAAGTAGTAGCTGCAGAACATTAATATATCAACTATAGGTCTATGTAATTGCAAACAAAAGATAGTGAAGCTCCGAAGTGCAAACCCATCCCATTACACCGTGCGTCCCGGCACGCTTGGTTGGACGTTACGATGTTCGATTGGTGCCGGGTCTATGGGAACTGTTCCGTTATGTGGGGACAGCATATTCAGAAGACCTCCAAAACTTTCGTCCTTCCTTTCAACTCCGCTAATTGTTTTGCCGTCAGGCCTTTTTGCGGACCATCTTTTACTTTCGTCCACTTCTTTGTCCCATTTTCTAGAAGCCACTTTGCAACATCGGCATTGCCGTTCTCAGCGGCTAAGTGTAGTGCTGTCCAGCCTTGCTTCACAGTCGTCTCATTCATGTCCTGTCCGAACCCTTTCAAAACCTTCAGTATCTCAATGTGCCCCTTCTCTGCCGCTATGATGAAGGCAGTGCGGTCCCACTTGTCTCGAGGTCCGAGCAGCTTAGAATTTCGCTCAAGCAGGGCCTTTGCGGCCCACTTCTTGTTGAAGATAGCAGCGATATGTAGCGGTGTCCGTTCCTCACGGTTCTTGATGGTAAGGTCGATGCCAGGAACTGTCAAAAGTGTCTTCAAGATCTTCGTATGTCCTTCTCTTGCAGCCAAGTGTGCAGCTGTCCAGCTTTGCAGTGTTAGTGCGTTGATCGGATACTCCTTGTTCTGCACGTAGAACGAAACTTGTTCAGGCACACCGAGGGCGGCAGCCCAATGAAGCGGGTTGCGTGGTCCTGGGCCCATTGCTTTCTTGAGATCTCGTTTGGGCTCCTTCGATTTCTCCCTGTTTTCTGACTGCGCTTTCAAAGCATCCTGCCACTCTTTCGAATGCATGAATTGCGATATGCGGTTCTGCTCATTGTTCAGACTTGTGAGCTGACCCGCCCAGTCGTAGTGCTTAGCAACATTCTTAAGCCACTGGAAGTCCCCGTTCAGAGATATCATGAGCTGCGCCGATGCGAAAATTATCGCTTTGTACAAGCTTATGAAAACCGATTGAAGACTCTCCTTGAGCTCGCGCATGTCGAGATCGTCACTCGCTTGAACCGTTGTCCAGTCTTCGGCTTTCCTGTACATCACAACGTAGTCTGCGGCAGTTTTTGCGACTTCGTACATTGCTGCTCTCTCAGCCATGTAGATCTCGTTCATCTTATAGTCACATCAGCTGTAAGCCCGTATTTGGCTACATTTGTGAACTCACAGAGAAAGCAGAGAATAGCGCTGCAGCAGGGATCGCAACATATGGCCCTCCAACATTCGCACCGGCTGCAACGATGTCTTGAAATTTCATCATGTTGCTGCAGATCCTTCCGATCTTCTCAGTGGATTTACTATCCTCTAGTTGCCGCGCTTTTCTTTGAATCATGTCGGAAAGCTGCTTGTAACCGTCTTTAGACCGCAACTTCATGTTCGGCTTACCCAGCTCTTGCTTAAGCATGGTGTTGAGCTTGTGCAGCCTTTCCCGGCCTTTCTCCTCATCGTTGAGTGCTTGGTAGGCTTGCTTCCACAGATTGAGTGTGCACTTCCCGGAGCCGGAGCTAGTACTGACGGTCGAGCCTGGCATCGTAGTAGAACAGGAGGAGTGTGCTGATCGTCGGCTGACATGTTCTCATCCTGAATATAAGCTTTTGATGTCCAGGAGCGGGGCTCAGCCCCAGGCATCCGCTTAGCTGCAGGCACAGCCCGCCTTAACCGAATTCAGCGCTGAGCTGTGTGGGGGCCAAATGTGTTACTTCGATTTCCGTTCGTGAATTTTTTGGTGTCGCTTGCAATCGTTCGCTCTTGTAAACGCTTTGCCACATTCCGGGCAACTGTGTGGTCTCTCACCTCGATGGCTGGCTTCGTGGTTCTTGCGATGGAAGCTGCGCGTGAACGTCTTGCCGCAGATTGCGCAGGCGTGATCGGCCTTTCCACGTTTTGCTGTTGCGCTGTTGAACGTTTGTGCGAGATCACACAATTCAGGATGGAACGCTCGCATGTGCCTTGTCGAAGTCAGTGGCAAAGCAGATATGAACAACAATGAGAAGAACATACTTCTGAAGATCGTTCTCTTTCGCAAAACCTTCTTGCCCAAGACAGTCCTGCACATCGCAATGGTACGGACGATCGTGAACGTTCACATGCCGCTTCCTGGATTGCTTGTCCTTGAATCCTTCGGAGAAGTATCGACAAGTGATCCTGTTGCACTTGTACGGTTTTTCCGCGTCGTAGAATCTGGAATAAGTAGTTAGGTCCTTTGTCGCTTTGGCTTTCTCGAGCTTGGCGGGAAGCTCCTCCAAGACTTTGCGATTCCTTTTGAGTGCCTCATCAAGGCCCCCAATGCTGATTTTGTGCCTAGCCTCAAAACCTTTCTTCTGGAAGGTGTAGATGTGGCTGGTGAGTAGAACAAGATTCTCAAATAGAGAGAAGTCTTCGAATGCTCGGCAGCTGTTTTTGCACTCTTCAACCAATCCCTTCTCCCAATCCTCTTCTCCGTACTTTGACATAAAGTCGTCAAGGGCTGTCTCAATGGAATCGAGACGAGGATCCTGGTCAGACAAACTAACAAGGAACTCTTGGCTACTATTGACGAACGCGTTGATATGATGAAACCAAGTCGCGATGGCATAGTCTTGAAGTGCAAGATAGCCCTCTAGTGCAAGCCGTTGAAGTTCCTTCTCGTCGTCATCTTCAAACTTGTCGAAGCAGGGGAATGTCAAGTATTGAAGGCAAAGCACTGAAAGGTTGCACTCGATTGAAGGTTCGTGAATGTCGGGGATGACATGTGTGATGAACCTGCTCGGGTTAGCGAATCATACGTTGTAGCAAACTGAAGGCTGGCGTACGTCTTTGCTGTGCTATGGACAAAAGACACCTGATCACTGTGGACCGAAATCAGGGATCCGCAAATCTCGTGTATGTGCTTTCGGAGGCGTTTATTGTCGTAATCTATCGTCTGGTTATCGATGTCGATCGACAAGGCTATTTGCATCTCGCGCCAAGTCAGACGTCGCTTTGCACAAACCATCCAACCAAGGAGTTTGGTAGCCTCGTTCCACTCTTCCTTGCTCGACATGACTTTGATACGATCCAGAATACGCTCGTAACTGAGCGAAGTCAACAAAGCAACCCTCACTGGGCCTTCACTCAGCTTCCAACTTACGCTTCTTTGAGCTTTGTAGGGAAATTTGTGGTTCTGATTGCGTCCAACAACACCTCCCGGGTTGCCTGGTCGTACAAATTACGCATGACTAGCTTTGCAAACAGAAACATGCCTGTTAAAGTCGTCAGCAGACTCAAACCTGCAAGTATACAGAGCAATACAACCTTTGGCATTCGCCACTGTTAGATTGGTCAGGTATTCAGTTACATCCCTACCCAGCTCGAACTTCGAATCGATCTTATCCACCCAGAATTTGACATACATGAAGATATCACCTTCATTGTCTTCATGTGAGATTTGGACAACCTTTGGAACCAGCTTAGCGTTCCCTGAGCCAAAGAGTGTACGTCGAATGTCCATATAATCCTGGCTAACAACGAGCAGGCGAAGTTTTCCGGCCTCAGTAACGTCGCATTGAGATACGATGTCCATCAACACATCCAAAGCTTGCTTTCTCTCAACCTGACTGCACTCATCCAGACCATCAACTACAATGAATACCTTCTCAAGTGTGAGACAAAACTCTCGCAGCATTTTGGTCGCTAGGCTAAGAGACCGAAGTACAGGCTCGCCACTCGTGGTCCGTGCGGTGTAGCATGGAGGTAAATGGTAAGGGTGCTGGGTCAGCAGTTGATCAACAAGTGCTTTAATGATACCAACCGGTGAAGAGCTTAGAGGATCGTCGTTGCGACAATAAAAGAAGCAAATACTGGTCGCCGAGTTTTGTGGGCACGAGTCGATTATGGCAGATGCCAGGATAGTTTTCCCTGTCGGTATAAATGTGTTGATCGTTGGGGACACATAATGGCGACATACCTGCACCTGGAATACCATTGATCCACAAGTTCGGTGTGGCGGGAGGATCAGCAGCCAACCAGTTCTTCACTGCCTCATGCTTCAATATCCATTGGGTCGTATTGGGATACTCTTTCCGAATCTGTCCGTACGAGGTATGGAACCCGGAATTCTGCTGCCCAACAGCGAGCCATTCTTTGACCGTACCCATTTTCTTGCGCTGCTCCTGAGCGAGTATATCGGCAATCTTCGAGGTCAGCTTCGCCATTTCATCCACGTACCTTTGATGCCGAGTGGCATTGTTGGCCTCCATAACCTGGGCGGTTGATTTCAAAAGCGCCATGTCAACCTCGTACGTCTGGAATAGACTTAGATTCGTTGCTTGTGCTCTAGCAATCTCATTTTGAGTGTTCTGATGCTGTGCAAGATTGGTTGCTTGTGCAGTAGCGATCTCGTTCTGGGTGTTCTGATGCTGTGTAAGGTTGGGTGATTGTAGGTCAACAATATCGTCATGAACTCGCTGATGCAGGGTTTCATTTTCCGATCTGAACTCGAGCAAATCCTTCCTGGACTGGTGGAAATGAGCGATGCCAGCACATGACTCCAAGTATTCTCTGTGCCGGTTTAGACGCTCCAGGACACCGCCGAACTTGGTTTCGAAATCTTTCCACATAGCACGAAAGAAGTTTTTCCACACTAGGAGCGTATTCGTCAGCCCCAGAACTCAACTTGATAGTATCTTTCAGACTTACTACTCCCCCGAAAAAATCTCAGCGCCTGTTGGTGGAACTCCAGTATATCGATGTACATCCGTATCAAAGCGTCTTTCACGTGTAGATTCGAGCGAAATAGACTGTCATACTCCGAGAGAAGAGGCAGCTGCTCTCCGATTTGTTCATAGGCTCTCAGTAAAGCCTCGAAAGAGTCGGTGAATGTACTTGCGGTCTAAATATGTTAGCTGGACGTTTTCTGTTTGAGACTCTCAGATGAATACCTGCAGCAAGAGCTTCATTGGGCCCCAGACGAAAGCGAGAGCATCTGTGACGTTTAGGAAAACTTCGATGACCTTGCCAAATTGGTGCATAGCTTCAAGGAATGATTGTATGCGAGCAAGATTCATCATCTCGCGGCGTTCGTTCTGTTCCTGTTGGATCTGCTGAACAGCGTTACGTAGTTCATCGTATGTTGTCTTCTCAAACTGCGTGAGGTCTTTTTTTGGATTGTCCTTGATGAATTTCTCGACCGCTACTCTGAGAGGACCGTCCGAAGGTAAGAGAGTCCAACCATTATTGATAAGGGTTATGTTTGTTGATGCGCGACTGGTCTGCTGTGAGAGATTTGGGTTGGCCATCTGAGATTAGGGAAGGGCATGCGAGTCAACAGCCTCACGCAAGGTTTGATCGGGCTGGAATCGGGCAGAGATGTCTTTTGTCTTTTCGAGTTGAATGTCATGAGAAACACTAGTCCAGTCAAGTCGCCTGAGGTGATCGAGAAAGAGACGAGATACGGCACAGCCGACATGGCTTATGCAGGGAAAGCAGGCAAAAAGAAGGCAACTGGGAAGTGAAACGGGCAGAACAAGGCTGAGGGCGCCTGCAGCAAGTGGCGTCCACAAGTCTCAACCGCAGTCCGCACAGCCTGGCACGAAGACATCTACACCGCGTAATGAGTCTGCGAAAGCTCAAAACGTACGGAATCCCCATTTAGTGTTAACGAAAGAGTTGCCGTCGACGCGTCCCCCCCCCCCCCCCTTGTAGCCAAGACGCTAGAACGCGTTCCGCCCCGCCGACTTCTGCCATGTCCCTCAAACACCTGTTGAATGACGAAGATATCGAGTCGTACCCTGTATACGCGCAGCAACTGAGATGGGGTGATACGGATGATTTAGGGTTTTTTGATGAGTGAGTGGGATCCCCCGACTGTTGCATACAGAACTAAGCCTGCATGAGACCTGTCCCGGTACTTCCATGTCAACCGTGGGATCAATGCATCGGCGAAATCCTCGCACCCGACGTATTAGATGGAAGCTATGGAGCAAACATCGACCCGACCCTGGAATCATTTCAGTTCACGCAGCACCATATTGAGCAATGGGTGACTGGTCATGTCGTGCCCGAGGTCCTGGAGGCACCACAACCACCAAAAGAAGATCTTGTCTGCTATGGGACCGTAAGTTTACTTAGGTGAGCCGTTAAAATTTGAAGCTCCGAAGCATCCTCCCGACAGCTGAAAATACAATTCTCATGATTGATATAGATCTTCCGGGCGTCCATGAAACTTTTGGGCAACATGCTTGACCTAGACAACAAGCTCAATTCGGTGGCCGGGAGCTCCGTCGTTGGTCACTCTCAGATGGAACTTGTCAGGTCCGAAACTCAATACCACGTTGTGTTCCCGGATGGAACTGCGTTAGGAGAGATGAATTTGCAACTAGAAGAAGCACTGAACAGCATCTTGGAGCAGCAGTACTCGCTTGAATTTGAGGTATTCGCACCGACAAGAGCGATTCGAGAAACGATCAGCAAAGCAACAAAGGAAAAAGATGCAATATCACGCGTTCAGGTCAATGTTTACGGGACCCGTGCGGCCTCCAAAGCTGTTGGTCGAGAACTTTCTCAACGCAAGATTTATCTTCAGCGTCCTGAGTGTGTTCGGAATGGCGCCGTCTATAACAACCCACATTTCCTGAAACTCGGAGATCACGAAGCTACCGTGAGCGTACCGACTTCAGATGTCGTTGAGCCAATTGTCGAGAAAATTACAGGCCAGGTTGTCAAAGAGGCTATCACGAATGTCTACTGCGCACTCACTCGTGGCCAAAATCTGGTAGCTTTGGAGGGTGATCGACGGTTACGAACACCGCTTCTATCGTAAGATTTCCTTTCTTTTGTCTAGTCCACACGCCACATGCTGCGTGACTGTCCGCTGATTGGCATAGTCACCAAAAAAGAGCTCTTGACTTCATGAGTCAACGTGAAAATGGACCGATACCCAGCGAGTATCTGTTATGGAAATTCGAGGAAACAGAGGGACAGAGCTGGTACGTACTTCATGTGTCATGTGGTCAGAGCTAACATGAATCAGCTATCGGCATGCAGTTACTGGGATGATCAGTAGGTATATCATATTATGGTCAAATCGAAGTTGACCAGATCCAGGCAGATTGCAGCAAACAGAAACAGGTGGCGGTATCCTGGCTGATGAGATGGGTATGGGTAAAACCTTGTCTGTTCTAGCATTAATCCTCCGAACACTCGATGTCGCGCACTCGTGGGCACCATATGCAGATACTGCTGGCTTATCGGAACAGCGTGATCATCATGCTAGGGCGCGATCAAGAGCCACATTAGTTGTGGCGTCCTCAGATCGTACGTATGCAACTCTAGCTTTTGGCATGCTTGCGATCTAACGACTTGTACAGTCATGATTAATGAGTGGCTTCAAGAACTTGACAAGTACGTTCATCTTAGCAGAAAAGCAATCATCGTGCTCAAACGATTAGGCATTTCGATGACAACACAAAGCGGCTACTCAAATGCGTCAAATATCATGGACCCAGTCGCGAACGTTCACTCGAAGAGCTTCGTGATACGGACATCGTCATTACTACATATCATACACTTGCGTCCGACGCCTCGAATACCAAGAACTCGTTGCAAAAGATCGAGTGGTATCGTCTGGTACTTGACGAGGGTGTGTTAAGATGCCGCCTGTTGAACTCCAAACTAATATTGAGATAGCCCACATTATACGCCGCCAGAATACTGGTTTGCACCGCACCGTGGCGGAAATAGCGGCAAGATCTCGATGGTGTCTGACTGGAACCCCTGTACAGAACCGGCTTGAAGATATCGGCTCGCTTCTTGCCTTTCTGAGGCTGAAGCCATTCCACAACCTCTCCAACTTCAAAAAGTCAATCGCTTTTCCATTCGATGAGGGCGGACGACGTAGGCAACTAGCGATCGAGCGATTCACACTGCTTTTGGATTCTGTGTGTCTTCGTCGAACAAAGAACTTGCTCCATCTTCCAGATCAGCAAAATCGCGTTCGCAATATCACGCTTTCGCCGGAAGAGCGATCGCAGTATGACCAGACCTCCAGCATCATGTTTCGCGCCGTTCGAAACCAAGCTGAAATGCTCGATCAGAACAGCACTCTGGGGATGTTCCAAGTTCAGCTTCAGCTACGTATCTTGTGTAACCACGGAACATGGCAACAACCCTTCTCTTGGAACCGTCGCAAATTGCACCTGCTCGATGAGCGAGAGGCAGTAGAAGCCTCTCTGGGTAGAGATGGAGAAGCAACGTGCTCCGCTTGTCGCCAAACACTGCCATTATTTGGTACTGGTTCAGAATTTCGCCGTTACGCAGATTGTAGACACATTCTTTGCTCAGAATGTGTAGACGAGAGCATGCCAAGCGGCGAAAATCAAGCATCTACGCGATGTCCGTTATGTGTTCCACTCTGGCGCCCAGCGAATCAAGGCCATCGACCGAAGCAAGGGTCGCAAGAAGATACTTACTTTCGAACGACTGGACGGTCCTCAAAGATAGAAGCACTGATGTGCGACGTCATCCAGGATGTCTGGGTCACCAAAAGGCACGTGTCTCCGAAGACATCTAATGAATGCTGTATTGACAGTTCATAGTATCATCTTCACGTGCTGGACAAGGACTTTGGATTTGATTCAAGTTCATTTGACGAGCTCAGGTTTTGCCCCTCAGAACTTTAAACGTATCGACGGCGACTGTCCTACAGCCAAACGAGAGAAGATTCTCGAGAATTTTGCGAACGACTTCAACCTCCGTGTTCTTATAATGACCACGGGTACCGGAGCCGTAGGGTGAGTATACTATTCGCTCGCTCGAGGAGATCTAAACTGATACTTCTATAGCCTGAACCTCGCTGTCGCAAACAGAGTGTTCATCGTCGAGCCGCAGTGGAACCCATCTGTTGAAAACCAAGCGATCGCTCGTGCCCTTCGCCTCGGCCAGAAATACCCCGTGCTTGTCACTCGATATGTTGTCGAATCTTCTGTCGAGAAGGTCAGTTGAATACCAGGATGGCTTGAGATTTAACTGACAATCGTAGGATATGAGAAAATTGCAGGATACCAAGCTAGAGAGAGCTAATTTGGTCAAGAGTGGTTGAAGGCAAACTTCTCCTTGGATCTTGCATGGTATGCAAGCTCCGAACCAGAGGGGGGTTTAAATGCATGGATAGATATTAAATGGTGCGGCGTGGGCCGCTGTGGTATACTGATAGCTACGGTAAATAATAACGTAGGACTATCGGGTCGATGGAAGACTGCGCTAAATTGCTATCTAGCTGGGAGATTACGAATATATACCTGACCTCAAGCCAGTGTGTTGGAGGGGTGAAGGTATTCACCGATTGCCATCTGTTTGCTAGCGATCCACTGCAGTGACTGTCCAGCTCATTTGGTTAGTTCAGTTTGCTTCCCACCCTTCACTGCTATTGCCTTCTACTATATAGTCCCGATTGATTCCAGCCAATAGCTCAGAGCATCAATCAACATCTCAACCCTTCCACACAGTGACCTGTCACACACGAGACTAGTCTGTCGGGCGTACAGTCAGACCTTGTACAGACCAACCAATACCGCAACATTAAACCATGGCTGTCCCAGGCTACGTACAATATCTTCCCAAACCCCGCTTGACAACCTGAAAGCTGAGACTTGGGCTCCTAGCTATGGTATTCAAGCTTTGCTGCAGCTCCAAATCCAGGATTTTCCTTGAGCTCAATCATCAACTTCCAAAATTCTGCTAGAGACTGGCGAAGACGGTTCTTCATCGTTGGCGACATGTTTTCAGCCAGACTTCTCTCCAGCCATGACGCATGTTTGTCGAATAGTATCACCTTTCCCGCATTAAAGGTGGCGGTAGCTAGCTTTTGGTCCAGCTGTCTGCATAAAAATCTTCTCCAGATCTTTTACTGTTGTCATGCATTATAGTTGAAGGTACTTGCAGCTATACTGACAGCTGTTAGGGAAGGGAGAAGAGGTATGAGTCTTGCTCGACTCAGCCAGTAAGATTTCAGTGCCTTCCTGCACTTGAAATTGCAGTTCTGGAAAATGAAGCGAAAACTTGTTTCCATGGGTATGATATTTCGCTCTCCAGCTTGATCTCCCACGAGTCACACTCATTCGTGGATTTGCACGTTGTCTGTTGCAGTAAATGCAATAAGTGAAGGTGTAATCGCGCAGGGCAGTAAGTCAGGGGTAACCGCGCGAAGCAGTAAAATCAGTATATTCTGTTGTGTTGTTATCCAGTGTTCTGTCTCCCTCACCGGGCCATCAGGGTCTGTTTACATGACGTATCTGTTGTTCAGACAGAAAGTGCTATTGGAACAGGCAAGAGCACTGCACCAGCACATGTGGCAGACATGACCTCTTTACTCCATAAACCGTCACATTGTCCCACGGTTCAGCAAGATTCTTTCGAAGAACCAACGCCGCAGTGTCTCCTTTGCGCTAAAGATTGCAGTGCAGCGACCAGGCTGAATCTTGCTTTCCACGCTAGAGATTGTAGTCAAACAGATGAGGCTAAATGGTCGACGTGCAGTACACTATACGTCCGGTGAGCGTGCTCAGCCTGCCACATCATCCTTAAGCCTCATTGATGCACACACCAATCAGAAAGTCTGAACGCCAACCTGGAACCCGATGTCCTGCGGGCCAGCGCGCAATGGAATAGACGAGTCTTTTTTAGAGAACCAATGAGATTAGTTTTACGGGCTAAAGATTGCAGTGCAAATGCTGAGGTCGCAAATATGCGCACCATGGGCACTAGGTGCACAGTACATCCCCTCTGCGCTACACTGCATTGCTTGGGCTTTGAACAACGGACCCCGATGAAGAGCGACAGTTTATAAGAACCGTTGGGGCCCCTTGTCCAGATGTTTACCCATCAGGGACGCTTGGAGATAATCTGGAGCACTATAATCCTCTGCTGGCACTTCCTAACAAGATTAAACAAGGAACAATCGGGTGCTGGCTTGCGCTTTTCCAGCACCCTCTCCTCCGCGCTATAGACTGCAGTGCAATTGTGCTTCAGCCTGATGCACGCGTCCATGACCGGAATCCTCAACGCCATTGACTGTCAGCCTTGTCTGCCTTGAGCCTCACCTTCGGCTATGAAGTCCAGAGTGCGACCGGGAAGGGGGACCAATTATCTTGCGCACTAAGGATTGCAGTGCTCTTGGCCCGCTCGCTCGTCCCTATTCACCAGTGCTGTCCAAAGGCCCAACTTACAACAGCGCAGTAGCGCAAGAAATTGCAGTGCAGAGCTTGCGATTGCCCCCTCAAGCCCTCTGGCTTTTGTGTTGCCGGAAATACCGTGGTGGCAAAGACAGATGCAAGAATAGATTCGGAGAACCCGACCTGACTGCCAGCGTTCAATCCACAACATGCAGCCCTGTCCTTCACAACACAACAGACAGAGTAAGGTAACATCTGTAACTTCAATATTTTCTGATGGACACAAAGGTATAATACATATACAAAAGCACTTACTTTAACGCTCATGCCAAACAAATAGAACGAGATGGTATTTACAAAGTCACCTGGGTCCTCATATATAAAGTCGTCTTGTCATCTTACAAAAGAGATTCAATGCCTTGGATATGGCGCCATCGCAAGCATCTGAAACCCTGCCAAATAGCATCCAGATGTTCATAATGATTTTGACCCAAACGCTTTGACTAGATCAATAGAAGCAGGTCGATCGCTTATCGCTGCCAGCCATCCCGCTGCGGCTGTCGACTGACACCACTCGTCCAGTCCATATGCCCACTGGGACCTGTGGGCGGCTGCCTCTGTTCAGAACTCGGTCCTCTTCCATATGGTCCCACATTGCCTCTCATCAAATCGGCGCGGAAATGTGCGTCGCGCTCTCTAAGCTCACGGTCTCGCATCTCTTGCTCGCGCATCTGACCTTCTCGTCGCATCTGCTCTTCTCGGTTCAGAGCAGCTTGTTGTTGCTGGGCCGACTCCTGACGAATGCGGTCTGCAATCCCTCGGTCGCGAGGGAAGGGCTGAGAGAATCGCGATGGCTCTTCCGAGAGTCGTTGACCGTAGAGCGGGTGGTTGTTTGTACCTAGTGACGAATGCGGTGGGTGTTGTAAGGGTGGAGGTTGCTGCCCTCCGTCGGTCCTTGAAAGCGGGGTGTGCGAGCGCTGAGAGAGGTAGCCACGCTCTTGTTGCTGATGTTGGTAGCGCATGTCCTCGTGTACGGGCGTGGAACGTAAATGTGGGTTGGTTAGCTGCTCTCGTAGATACTCTGTTCTCTGGGAAAGCTCTCGGCTGGTATCACGATCCGAGTTGCGGGATTCGAGATCGTGATGAACGTCTCGGGGATCACGCGCACGATATGAGTCCGTCATACCACCTGGACCCCGCATTGACTGATGAGCTGGGTGCTCGTTCGGCGTAGGAGGGTTCGAGTATGTCAGGCCTGTGTTCTGAGCTTGTGAGTGTTCATTGCGGCTCGGTATTTCCCTCTGCTGAGCCACATGGCTGGTGCGCAGATGTGGACTCGGTCGCATTCCCATTGGACCCGAGGTTGGAGCACCGGCTCCGGGAGGATCGACTTGTGCATACGGGTTCGGCTGGAGGATCTGACTAGACGCAGCCGATGCTACTTGCGCATGCTGAGCTGGTCCAGTTCCCGGCAGGCCGTGACGTGACGGCTGTCCCGGCGCTCCACTTACACTCGGTGTGCGAGAGTGTAAGTGAGGCGAATTGTTATACGCAGCCATGGGTGGTGGCGAGGGGTTGTGTCGCTGTCCATTGTGCTGAGAGAAAACCGAGCGATGATTGCCAAACAGCCTTGAGTCATTGAACGCAGGTTGAGGTAGGCCAGGATGGGAAGTAGGAAGCGACACAGGCTGCTGTGCCTGGCTTTGAGCAGGATGAAATTGTTGCCGTTGCTGCCAGCCATCACGTGTACCGTGCCGGTTTCCTGGAGTTTGCTCGGTAGTCAGGTCGATAGACCTACTGGGCGTAGAAGAAGGTATCGAGGACTGTGTTGCGTAGGAAGGGCGACCGTACGGAGGCTGCGTGGTTGCCGTATCTCCATACACATCGCCTCTAGATGTAGAGGCCTGCGGGGCAGCCGGCGGAGGCGCGATGGGGTTTTGCTGCGAGGGTGTTGTACTATGTGACGCAGGTCCTTGCTCGGCGGGCTTCTTTCTTGCGGGCTCTTCAGGTTCGGCGTCGTTGAGCAGCGACAGCAAGTTGGACCTCCTCGGCGGTGCGGCAGGCTTTGAAACAGTCGGTGGTGGCACACTTTGTACAGGAGGCTGACCAAACGACGGACGAGCCTGGTGCTGGGACTGCAGGATCGGCGTGTGCTGAGCTTGAGGGATTACGGAAGGCGGAGCGTACCTTGGCTCCTCTTTGACCGGGGGAGTGGAGACAGAGGAGCGCGATGGCAGCTGTTGTGCCCCTGAAAAGATACCATGCGCTTGAGACATCAAATCGGACGGTGGCTGGGTCATAGCCTGAGCTTGAGAAACCTGACGAGAGTGCGAGTAGGACATTGGTCGGTGCTCTGGCGACCTTGCAATGGAGTTTGAACGAACAGGGGGCATTAGTGGCGGTGGTCCACCCGGAGGGAATGCTCTTTGATGATGATGCATCTCTTGAGAAATCCTCCGAGCGTGTTGGTGCTGCTGATACCGATGCTCCTGTTCTTGTTGAAGCTCAGATCTGATCTGATTCTCTCGCTCCTGATGGCTCAGGCCACGGAAACCAGTCTGTTGATGTTGCTCTTGACTACGTATCTGTGGTGCACCGTGCGGCTGCATAGACCGTGAAGGGTGATGAATTGGCGATTGCGACGGCACACGGTTGTCGAGACGTGAGTGTAAGTCATCAGAAAAATATCCAGCCCGAGGTGGTTGATGGTGCGGCTTGTGCTGCGACATGCTGTGCTGAAGGTGATGTTGCGGTTGACTTCGGGACGAGGGAGCAGGCGGCGAGTGGTGTTGCGGCATTGAAGGTACGGATGCAAGCGCTGTCTCTGGCAGAGGAGAGAAGCCAGAGGTAGAAGGCACAAGTGGCTTACTCTGACTGACAGCTTGAGGCAAAAATCTTGCGGTTTGAGATGCTGGAGGAGGCGAGTTTCTGGGTAGATTGGTGGGATTGAGGAGGGGGGTTTGGTTTAGTTCGGCTGGTGCAAGGTTGCGGGGAAGTACACTCTGCGTGCTCTCGTAACGTCTCTTCGGCGCAGGAGTGGGCGTCGGCGGTGGGCCCAGATCATCGCCCCTCTCCCTTCTCGCATCAGCATCTTTTGCTGCTTGTTCAAGCTCTGATTTTCCGCCTTCAACCATGCGCAGGTATTGGTTCTTGATCATGATGTGCGTCTTCGTACCCATGTGGTTGGCAAATCCGATCCAGTCTGTGCCGAAGTGTGCAACATTCTTCTCAAAATCCTGCAGTTCAGATACGGACCAGTAGCTTGAGGGGCCAGGCCTGGCATTGGGCTGCGTCTTCTGCCGTTCCATCATCCCCATAGGTATGCTCCCTGATAGTGAGGGAAGTTCGACATGACTACCTCTGAGGCTCAACAGCGCTGGATCGCTCAATGGATCCTCGTGCTGACTCACGTGGATCGGAGCAGGTATTTCCACAACTTGTCGTTTTCCAAACTCATCTTCTGCTTTGACGCCTGGTGCTTTGTCTTTGCGGTCAAGCTTGACAGGTGATCCAATTGGAGCTGCCGCAAGGGGCGGGTTCTTAACCTTCTTTCCCTTTTCTTTATTGGCCTTGCTTCGCCTACTGACTTTTTCTGGGTTGCCATCTGCATCAGTCTGGCGGCGGACTCGACCTTGCGTGGGTATGGCGGCGGTCGGATCAAAATCAGCTTCCATGCCACCAAACGTGGGCGCCGCCGAGCGTCGAGGTCGCCCGGTTTCTGTGACAGGGAGCGGGAGTCCATCTTCTCCTGCAACTTCAGGTCGTTCCATGTTCACAATGGCTGCTCGGCCACGTGCGGCACCTCCGCCCCGTTTTCGTGCACCTCCACGTCTACCTCGGACCTTGCCTTTGTACTCTCTGGCCCACTTCGTAGCGTAGTAGTGATTGATGCAGTCTTTGTAGGTTCGCTCACTGCCGCATTCTTTGTACAAAATCTCTGCCAGCTTGCCCCATTTCTTAGCATATTGATCTCTGTAATTCGCGACCATAACTCGATGTTCATCCGGTGTGAAGTCGTCCTCTGGCGGTTCGTAATGGAAAGCGAAAATGCCTTGTCCTGGTTCACGCTGGAAGTTAGTGTCAATGAAGTTGCGTCGTTGTGCTTCAGCTTCACTGAGCTCCAGAGGAAGATCGGCTTCTTTCTCTGGATCGGCCATGCTTCTCTTAGGTTCACCATCTTGCTTTCCCATTCTCTCCTCTTCAGCGGTTTTAAGTGATTCCTTGATAACAGCCTCCAAATCTAGTTCTGTAGCCCATCGGCTGGCATGGCTGCGTCGTCCTGTAGGACCCGGAACATCGAGCAGCGCACCCATTGTAGAGCTTTGGACATCAGGCGTTGTGGCTTTCAAGCTGGGCTCGGCCGATGGCTGTCTTTCCTGCTCATCTTGCTCACGCTCATCATCCCACTGGCGGATGGACAGACGCCACTGTTTGTATCTTGCGGCATACTGCTGTAAAGTTTCATCTTCGTCCAGCTCAGGTTGGACAGTTTTCTGATATAGTTTGAGCATATTAGACTTGATAGTGTCAGGCAACCCAGGTCGATCCTGTTCGATGTCAGACAGTGGCGTAGGCGGACCAGAGCCAAGGTACGGAAGTCCACTGAGGTCGGGCAACACCTCCGGTTCCTTGGACACTTCGCGTCGTAGACGCAGGGCGACTGTTGCTGGTGCAATTGAGCGTTCAGCTCTCTTTTCCGTCGCACTGTCATCAGTGTCTTCAGCCTTAGGTGTCAAAGGCTCTACTGGCTTACTCACAACAGGAGTCTGGACAGGCGATACGGTCGCGACTTCCTGTTGAGGTAGCAGGTCCTCCCTCTTGACGGCGTCCTGCTCGACTTCTTCGTAAGGAACCGGTAAGTGATCAGCATTCAGACATGACAGTAAGATGATCTCTTGCAGAGGGGTGGTCGCACGCAGATGAGGTGCACTAAGGTCGACAAGCTTGGCTTCGAGTGCCGCCTTGTCTCTATTGTACTTCGCTTCCGATTCGGCGAAATCGTCTTCATCGAGGTCGAGATCTTCATCAGAGTCTTGCAATGCGTCCGGGGCAGAAGATGCAGCTGACATTGGCGGCTGTACGGAGCGAGGGGACGCATCTGCCATGACTACGTCAGAATGCCGTCTTGTTTCTATTGACCCGGGTTTCAAAGACGGGGTTATGGATCGTTCTGCCGATGCAGCTCGGCCCCTTGCTCTGTCCATGGCACCGGACGAGCGGAAGTATGAAGGAGAGCCAAATTGAGCCTGCTGTGCACGCTGTGGATACAGAGTGGAGGTAGTGCTGCCAAGCTCAAGCTTTGGAGCTTTCGGAGCTGTTCCGAATGAACGCTCACGATCATCAACCGGTAGCTCTCGCTTCGTGGGAACAGTGGGTCGATTGGGAATAAGGCCTGGTCGGACCCATTGCATGCTTTTCGGACCGCCGCCCATAGGCGCCCTCGGCGTGTTGAAGCCTGGTCTCTCAGATGTCGCATAGGGAAGGGCTGGTCGCGGTGCCATCGGTGTTCTATCAGCTTTGGGTCCAGTCGGAATGTTAGCTGGTAAGCTCTTCGGTGATGTGTTGATAGAAGCATCGCCACTACCACTGCGGGGCCCCAACGGCGGAGGAGGTATTGCGCTGGAAGAGGTATCCCTTGGAATATATGAGGGAAGTGGAGCCCTTGAGAATGACGGCGATACATTTGCCCTAAGAGCCGCCAGCAGCGCAGTAGGGGGTGGACGTGGTCGTGGCGCTGGACCTTGTGGAGGTGACTTCGCAGGAGCTGAAGGCGCGGATGGTGGAGGTCCCTGTCGTGCTGGATATGGTGGTGCGTTGACTGCTCGCGAAACAGGTGCCTTGGTCTCCGCTCGCTCTGTCTCGGGCACATTAGCGATCGTCGAGGGAGCAGGAGGTGGCACGCTCGGGGGCGGGTCCATACGTGGAGGTCCATTTGATCCTGGTCGGCTCTCTTGTTGGGGCACATCGACAGAGGGTCGCTCAGATGTGATGCGATCCGGTACCCTGTCGGCTCTGGGACCAGTAGGTGGAGCAACAGGGCCAGATGGTGCGCTGGCTTTGGGTATGACTGGCGTGGGAGGAGCTGTAACCACCGGAGGAGCTACAGCAGCAGGTGCAGAAGCAGAAAGTGTTGCCGGAGGAGGTGCTGCAACTGGAGGTACAGGTGTGGCGGGTGCCGGGTTGCTGGTCTGAACAGGTTTGGGAGGTGGTACTGCAACTGTGCTTGGCTTCACATCAAGCGTGGGGTTCCTCCAGACATTAGATCCAAAGGCCGGGACTGCAGCAGGCGGCGATGAAGCACGTGGGGCATACCTTTCTCTGGACGCCTCTGCGCGGCCGGCTAGCAGGAGGTCGTCTTTGCCGGGGTCTCGACGGGAGTCCTTGGCAGTTGACGGGTCAATGGCAATGGAGGAGCGTCGAGAGTAAGAGTCCACCTGGAGTCCTAGCCGGTCCGCCGGGGAAGCGTGATGTGAAGAATGTGAGGTTGGTCCTGTCGGCGTTCCTGGCATGTGCCGCGAGTCAGGCGGTCCAGGACCACGGTGGGTGTCTAGAGCCCTCGGTCCAGGTTTGGCAGCGCCAGCAGGTCCTATGTAAGAATCGTACTCTCTTGGAAATCTGCGATCTTCACGATCTCTCCTGTCGAAATCTCGTTCATCTCGTAGGTCTCGGTCTCGCCGAATAGGCGATCGACTGCGCGGCCTGTATGAGCGGTCTGGTGGGCGATCTCGGGGATCGTGATGTCGGTCTCGGTCGTCGTTATGGAACGGTCTGCCTCGTCCTCCAAAGTCCCTACCACCGCGGCCTCGCCCGATCCCACTGCCACGATACGACGAGCCAGTGCCAAGGATAGGGGGATCTGGGAATGTAGACCCTCCTGAAGGTGGTCCATCTCGGGAGTTGCGGCGTGCGCGACCAACATCTAGATCACGCGGTGGGAAATCTCTTTGGTCGCGGGGGTCTCGGAGGTCCCGAATTGGCGAACGACGTGGTGGTGGAGTTGGACGCCTCTCTCTTCGGTCGCGATCAAACTCTCGGTCGCGATCTCGGTCACGGTCAGCCCTCCAGGAGTTGTGCGTATTGGTCATTGGAGGTGCAGGCCCGCTGCTGAGCGGCGGGGCGTCACGCAAAGGAGTGGGCTCACCCCTGCCTGGAAATCCCCTTCCTCGTCCATCGCGAGGTGTTGAGGGGGGAGCTAATGAACCTCCAGTAGCAGGGCCGCGTGGCGCATCGGAGAGTGATTTAGGCCCTCGAGGCACATCTCGAGGTGGGAAGCCATTGGATTCGGGGTTAGGTCTTACGCTGTCGTTAGCTCTTGGGGGGTATCCGCCGCCGAAGTTGGAAGGTCTGCGGTCTCGGTAAGGCGGTGATCTGTCTCGTCCATTCCTGTTGGTGTCCGGGTAGCGATACGAGGACATGGTTGCAGCTTGATATCCTAGGGTCGAGCTTCAATGACCGCGGCATGGGCGTGAGCGCGTTCCAGATGTACTGTTGTGATAGCGTTGCACGTGGCCCTGAGCGCCGGTGTGGTTGTTGTTGTCGTTGAGGTGAAAGAGCCGTAATTGGGTGAAATCGTGAGTGTGAAACGATCGCAAATCGGATTGCCCACGGTTCTCTGTGAAAATGATGGGTTGCGTGTCTAGCCGAACTATTTGGTACCGGGTCGATGTTGACGTGTGTGACTTGTGATTTGTTTGGATGTGGAAAAGTGGGTCCGTGGGTCCGTGGGTTTTGGGCAAGCGCGCCCCGGAAGGCACTTTGCGATCCGCCGCGTGTGGAACAAAAGCCTTGGCGGCCGGCAAGCTGAGATCCAACTGCAGCTGGCTTTTCACGCCCTGGGGAGTCGGCGGGCTTCGACAATCGCGTAAACAGACAGCCTGCAATCAATCCAGGATATCGGCAACCGTTCCTGGCGTCTCGGCGCGTATGGTGGGTGCTGGAACCGATTCGCAGGCTGAAAAGAGCTGGACTTCACCCCCGTTGACGTGGCGCTGCGCTCCTGCGTGCGTGGGTGGCCAAGGGCACGTGAGAGGGTGTCCAAATGGAAAAATGCGAAGGTGTTGAAGATGTTCAGCCAGGTGACGTGCAGGTGGACGCTGGTGACATCGTGCCGTAAGAGGGTTGCTTTCGCAGAGCGTGAGTGTGTGATGGAGAACAACGGGGACCAGGACACGAGAACGAGGATCCAACGCACGCCCGCCCGCAGGCCATGACGAGCGAAGCAAGGACCCCTGCGGCTACCCGGTAGACAACACACTAACACACCTCACACAGACATCGAAGAGAGAAGCTTGGGCATGAGCTAGGCCAATCACGCATCAATCTGACGGTTCGAGAGTCGAGACAGGTCCTCAGCCCAGCCGCCGCTCATGCACAATTGGCCCTGAAGCCGAGTTTTGTAGGAACGCTTCCCTGAAACTCGGAGGTACTCCACAACACTTGACGGCTTATTTACAGCCCAATAGGATATTTTAAGACTACACAGTATTTTGTGCGGATTGAAAAGTCTTCTGAAAAGTGCTGGAGGACTCCAGGGGACTCCGCGTATCAGAGAATCGGGCTCGACGATCTGTCGAACTGGAAGCGCGCTAGGGCCGCAGGGGCCTTCCAAGATTGTACGCCCGAAAGCATGTGGGGTCAAAACGCATTTTGTTCAAAACCGCATGCAAGAGAACACTGAAGAACTCCAGGGTAGTGCACCGAACACTGCTGCGCACACGATAAGATTTACAACAACAATTTGCAGCGACCAGAAGCTTGTGCAACCATACAGAACACGTCATGTCAGCCATCAACGAGGCTGCAGCTCCTTCTGGCGCCACCGATGCAGTTCTGAAGCCCTCTGAGCCCGTGCCCGAAGGTGCCAAAGAAGTCCAGGGTATCGACTTCAATCAGTATGCAAACCGGAGCATCACCGTAGAGGAGCTTATCGCAGGATATTCGAACATGGGATTTCAGGCGACATCAGTTGGAGAAGCAGTTCGGATCATAAACGGCATGGTGAGTCTCTGTCGCAGATTGTTCGCAGCTGCAGCGTTTGAGTGCGGAGACAGCCGCTGAGGCCCAGGCTAGCGGTGCAGCCCTGAATTTGAAACGATTCGGCCGGAAGTAGCACCGCGACACCATCGTCTCACCCTCGCTCATGCGCCTGGCGTTTCCTGCTAACGGGTGACAGCGCGCATGGAAGGACCCGGAAACCAATGAGGGAACGACGATCTTCCTAGGATACACGTCCAACCTGATCTCTTCCGGTCTTCGGGAAACACTGCGATACCTGGTACAACACAAACACGTCTCTGCCATTGTCACAACGGCTGGTGGGGTCGAAGAAGACTTCATCAAATGTCTCGCACCGACATATCTTGGAGCCTTCTCCACTCCCGGTGCCGGCTTGCGCGCCAAAGGCATGAACAGGATAGGCAATCTTGTTGTACCGAACAGCAACTACTGTGCCTTTGAAGACTGGGTTGTGCCAATCCTCGACAAAATGCTGGAGGAGCAGGAAGCGAGCAAGAAGACGGACGAGCCAATGCACTGGACACCGAGCAAGATGATTCATCGTCTAGGTAAAGAGATCAACGACGAACGGTCGGTGTATTACTGGGCATGGAAGAACGACATTCCCGTATTCTGTCCGGCTTTGACTGACGGTAGTCTTGGCGACATGCTGTACTTCCACACCTTCAAAGCATCACCAGAGCAGCTGCGAGTCGACATCGTGGAGGATATTCGCAAGATTAACACCATTGCCGTACGTGCAAAGAGGACGGGCATGATTGTGCTGGGTGGGGGTATCGTCAAGCATCACATTGCCAATGCCAACCTGATGCGCAACGGTGCAGAGAGCGCTGTATACGTCAACACAGCCCAGGAGTTCGATGGGAGCGATGCAGGAGCACGGCCAGACGAAGCTGTGAGCTGGGGAAAGATCAAGCTTGACGGCGACAGTGTGAAGGTGTACGCAGAGGCTACGGTGGTATTCCCGCTCATAGTAGCTGCGACGTTTGCGAGTGTGCAGCGGACAGAAGGGTAATACTTCGTAGATTTCACCAATAACGATGCATGATTGAACCCTTCCGGCCAATTCCACTGAGCGCAGAGCAGTCAAAAGTCAATGAAGCGTGATCGTGCCTTCCGGTGACTTTAGTACAAGGCGTTGAAGGCCGCGGAAAGTCTGGCGTTAGACGATGCGGGAGCTGCAGGGAAGGCGCGGTGGGGTCGCAGCTTCCCCATTAGTCTCAACAGAGTAAAGTACCCTTCAGCCTAGCAACTGTGGAGCTTGAGGCAATCGATAAGGAGGAGAGCTTCAGCTGAAGGCGGCCTCCCGAGTTCGATCATGACGCTGTGCAGCCTTGGGGTCATGAGTCAACATCACGATCAGGTGATGACAAGCTGTAGAAGGGCTCTATGATGACAGCGAGGGCGCAAGGTTTGCTAAGGCAGCGCCACGATGCGCGGGGATCCGGGTCCTTCACGGCTTAGCTTACCGCCTCACTCCAGTGATCGTGTTGTGCGTCGACAGCTGCCTGCAGCCATAGGTTTAAACCCAGCCACGCCCGTGACTGTTTCCTCCTGCTGTTGACACTGACTTTGACAGCTCTTCTCCCACTCTTCATCCTCATCTGAGCCTTGACCTTTTCTAGCTTATACAGCATCGACACAGCAACCTTGCCGGTATAGAGCTCCGCGCTAACAGGTGCTTCAGCTCTATAGCTGCCTGCGTTCATTGATTTACTGGTACGGCCTGGTACCTTCACCTGCTACTTGGCGGCACGTGCCAGTAGTCGTTAATAGGTTTCTTTTGGTTACACATGCACCGGATTCCTTCTCCCAGCCATGAGCGTTAGCGTTGAGCAGCCGCAGCACTTCCAACAATCAACTTCACCTACCTTTTCTAGCCCTCCACACTCACCGAGCCACCTCCAATATGCGCAAACGCCATCTGCTCCACAACCTCTACAACAACCGACCGACGCAGACATGAGCACATCAGCTCTCACATTGCCGCCTGTCGGCCAGAGACACGACCGGGAGGATGCAGAGATGCAAGATGGAGAAGGCTTGACAAACGGACAAGCACAAGTCGAGCAAGCTTCTGCAGCACCCGCTGAATCTTCCACCAACATTGTTGCTGTCGAGGTCGAGGTCGCGGCCGTCGACGAGGACGTTATGGACACGACACCGGACACAGACCAGCAGCTCGTGCTACCAAATGGCTCAGCAAGTCAGACCATCCCTTCCGCTGCTCGGTCACCTTCACCCACAGCAAATGGCGCCGGCAGAGGAGAGGTAGGCATCATTGTGCAGACTGAACCTGCTGCTGCAGCAGATGATGCGGTATGTGACAGTCACACTCTGCCGCATCTAGTGACTGATTACCAACAGACGCAGACCGAGCCTCCTCCCCCGATCGTTCCTCCTCTTCTCTTCGATCCAGACCTTCAGCCTCCACCGCCACCTCCGCCGCCTGTCGACCCTGCGGGATCCGAGTCGGACTCGTCAGATGATGAAGATGGCATGCACCCGTGGCACCCCATACAAGAAGACATCTCCTCACCAGATGAGATGGAGCTGAAGGAGATTGAGGCCTCCTCAGAACATAGTGCTTTGGACCACGAGTACTGGGAGAGCCTTGCGTTTCTGCCTGTGGAGGAGCCGGAGTACACAGTGGGCGTCAGTGGACGGATCGACTGGACCATTGAATCCTACAATGGAACACGGGAGCACCCAAATCGTGAAATCGTCATGAAGTCGGAGCCTGTCACTATTGGTGGCCACCAGTGGCAGATCAAGTTCTACCCGAAGGGCAATGACTCGGACTATCTGAGTGTATACCTCGAATGCCTCAGCGTTGTGGACCCATCTTTGAAAAAGAAGGAAAGCCGTGTCGATTCTGTGGCTAAAGATGGCGTCGAGGAAACGACAAGTGAGGATGTTCCAGCGGACGTTCCCGTGCAGGCCGTCGAACACCAATACACACCTTTACCGCTCCTGGGATCCAAGCAGCTGCCCAAACGAAAGAGCGTTGCAGCACAGGTCTCAGTCGTCATGTACAACCCTACCGAGCCTCGCGTCAATTACTCAAGGACCGCACTGCATCGTTTCTGCAATGGCTCGCCTGATTGGGGGTGGACCAGGTTCCATGGCCCATACTACGATATTCCACATCGCCTGCGAGGTCAACGACAAGCGCTTCTTCGTGATGACAAGCTCGCATTCACCGGCTACGTTCGAATCATCGAAGACGAGACTGCCTGCTTATGGGAGCACCATAGCCGAGAGAACCCTTGGGACAGCTTTGCGATGACTGGTCTGCAGGGACTGATGCTTGGTGAAGACGCTAGCGCTCCTGGCGGGAACATGATATCGGCCATCGCATCGTGGATGCTGTTCAAGCCGTTCAGGAAGCTTTTGTACAGCGCACATGCGCCTGACCCGGAAGAAGAACCGTTCGCGCACCCCAAGCCACTCATCAGCGCCTTGCAGAAGGTCCTCTACATGCTCAGAACACAGGTGGAGCCTGGCGCCGGCGCAGTAGCACTAGATGATCTGCTTGACGCTCTTGAGTGGTACGGTATCCATGATCGCATCGACAAGCTCGATGTCATCGAAACATGGGAGGTGTTGCGTGTGAAGCTTGAGGAAGAGTTGCGTAACATGCCTGAAGCTGCCGCTTTCGAGACCATGTGTGGACCGAAGCGTAATCACAGCGTTGGTGTCCCAAGCTACCGAGTGCCTGTGGTGGGCGTTGAGAACATGCAAGACGCGATCAACAAATCGACTGATTTCACAACACCAGGACAAGATCTGCCTCAACTGCTCACAATCGAGTTGGAACGGCAGGAGTTTGATTCTAAGACACGCTCGTATGTGAAGCTGCTCAACAAAGTCACATTAGACGATCATGTCCGGGTTGGTGGTGTGCAATACACGCTCTACGGCTTCGTGGTCCACAAACAGACCCTCCAGTCATACGTTTACCAGCCTGTCCTCAGGCCTAAAGGACCAGGGTCTAGGTGGTACAGCTATTCAGACAGCAAAGACGAGAACCACGTCAAATGCCTCACCAAAAGGCAAGCTGTCGATGCTCATGAGGGCAAAGCTGGTACCAATCGAATTGATGGCAGCGATCCTGTCGCATACATTGTCATGTATGTTCGTGATGATACAACTGGCCTTGCCTTCGAAACAAGCGCCAAGTCCGAGCAGTGGGAGGTGCCCAAGTGGATACGGACCGATGTGGAGAAAACAAGAAACTCACGCATCATGGTTCCGTTGCCTCCCCCACCACCACCAATCGATGAACCGGCTCCAGTAGCCGACAGCGAGGATCAGACTTCGGAAAAGGAGATTGAGGAATCAGCAGAGGCAGCCGATTTTCAAGTAATCGACTCCCGTTGTTTCCTACAGCATGAGGGTCCCGGCACCTTCGAAGTCTACGGGTCGAAATGGACCGCAAGCAGCGCCAAGCATGTACACACGATTCAGCTGTCACGTAAAGACAGTTGCGATGAGATTCGCAGTAAGATTGCGTCAGTCATCGAAGAAGTCAAAGATCCTCGACAGATCAAGTTTTGGTTCTTGGATCCATTACGAGGCTCCCAAGGCCGCCCCAACCTCTCGAGCACCGGCAAGATGGAGTACTCTAGTGGTAGCTATGATCGCTTTATGGAGCTGAAGGAGCGGAAGTTCGATCAGTCAAGCTTTGCATGCCGCCGCTTGTGGGTGCATATTATAGACCACGCCGACCTGCCGGCACTTCCTCAAGAGGTGGAGAAGGTCCAAGAGACCGTCGAGGTACCGTTGTCAACGATCAATGACAATATCGTTGTGATCAATGCTGAGCCTGAGACGGACCTCACCCCTGTGGAAGTCGCTGCACGCTCCGAAGATACGCCAATGAGCGAGCCTGACGAACCTGAGCCGGAACCAGTCGTGCCTGTACAGCCGAGACCTCAGACACCAACCGCAGTACCCCTGGCCAACATCCTAGGTACCGATGAACCGATGATTGAAGATGTTCATGACGAGCCCGAGGCTCTAGAACCTCATGTGTTGGTAGCTCCAACGGTGCCCGGCGATACAGAAATGGGTGGTACACAGGATGACCTACCTCCTCCGCCTCCACCACCAGTCGACCTGCCGACAGGTTTCGTGCCGCCACCACCGCCACCACTAGAAGGTACTCCTAGCCCGGAGCCTCCGGCGGATGAGATCTACTTCTTCTTGAAATTCTTCAACCCGGACAAGCAAGTCCTTGAGGCTCGCGGCACGTACATTGTCAAGAAATCTGCCAGAGTAGATGAGACCCTTGTGACCTGTCTTGGCTTGCCCATGGAGGATAAGAAGAAGATCGACATCTGGGAAGAAGAGGAGCTGAACACCCTTCGACCGATCAAGAACCGTCGGTCATTCCTTCAAGTTGATCTGCACAGCACCTCGGTCATTATCGTTGCAATGCCCCAAACAAGCGAACAACGCAGCGCCCTCGCGGCCCGTGCTGCCTTCACAGATCCACACTCCTTCCTCGCCTACCGGGCGTTTGCCCGCAATTTCCCCTCCCACCTTAACGGACACTTTACATACAACTACTTCTCCTCCGAGTATTACAAGGGCGAGATCAAGAACGGCCACCGCCACGGTCACGGCAAGATGTTCTACCACAGCGGCGCAACCTATGAAGGCACGTTTCAGCTCGGCCAACGCCATGGTCACGGTCTCTACACCTTCCAGAACGGCGACACATACGACGGTGATTGGGTAGACAATCAACAACACGGATCTGGCACCTTCGTTGAGGCTGCGACGGGTAACACATATGTTGGCGGCTGGAAGAATGACAAGAAGTTCGGTGAGGGAGTCACGCACTGGAAGAATGCGCAAGAGGAAGAGCGTCTGTGTCGTATCTGCTGGGAGGATGCGGCGGATGCGGCTTTCTATGACTGCGGGCATGTGGTGGCGTGCTTGCAGTGTGCGAGGGAGGTGCAGAATTGTCCAGTCTGCAGGAAGAGGGTGATGTGCGCCATGAAGCTTTACTACGTGGCTTGATTCCGCTGGAAGGTGGAGTGGTAGAGTTTGGACATTCGCAGATTTACCTCACAGCTTCAGAGGAGATACGGAGTACAGAGATGGGCATATGTCAGGCGTTCAGGATCTTCCACATTTTCTTTCCATATATCTTATTGCGTGGTCACACATGACCATTTTGGCATTCCTGTCGCTCCTTAGCATGGTGTCTGGGCGTCCCATATACAAGTTCTGTCCATCGTGTTCCATGTACTTCTACAGTGGTGAAGTGAAAGTGCAATTCATCCTGCCCCACTCGTAAAGCAAAACTCTCGCCACTTTCCTCCACATGCCCACCTCTACATATAACATTCTCTGCCTCTACACCGTAAGCATCTTTAACACCTCCAACATGTCTTCCAACAACCAGTACAACAACTCCAAACGCTCAGACATCAACCCACCTCCTCTCACCACGCGCCCATCGCGCAGCCGCGCCGCCACCACTCGAGCCCACACGCCCCGGCGATATGGCCCGGTACTTCGGCTACCACGATGATGAGCACATGGCCGCCGTTTTGGCAAAACGAACCCTTAATCTATCACCACTTCACTCGGAAAATATTGACAATGTGAACGACAGCCAAGCCTATGTCTGCCAGATGTGTTGGGTGTGGTTTGAGAACGAGGAGGCAATGCAGGGGCATGAGTGTGAGGAGGATGAGAAGGGGGATGAGGAGGGTACTGGTGGAGGGGAGAGTGAGGTTAGGAAGAGGCACTGGATGTCATGTTTGAGGCCGGAGGAGAGTGACGGGAGGGGACGGGGGGGGGGGGGGGGGGGTGCGGTGAGTGGACATGGACTACCCTAGCATCCATATTTCTTGGAGCAATACTGACGCGCTCCTTGAGAAGAAAACTGGTAGTACTGAGGTGCCGGCATCCAAGGATGAGGTGGGGAGTATCAGAATGGCAGATGCTGACGTGGAGGGCTATAAGAGTGAAAATTATAGTGGTGTGCAGGTGCCCATGGCATGGTTCGTGAAATATGGGAATGATAGTATACACCTCTGCGCTAAGTACTTGATTTCCTTGGATATATGACATGACTGGTCTGTTGAAATACCATACCGTTCAAGCCTATCATACCTATCGTAGGTACGAGAAAATAAACAACACAGCGTCTGCGTCAGGTGACATCGCCTTGATGGATCTCAAAGCTTCAAATCAGGATGTTGTGCAAACCCATGCACTGTAGCACTTGCTTGCACTGCAATCTTTAGCCTGAGGAGAGAACCACACCAAGGTCTTTGTGAAGCCAAATTGGGGGCTGTTTTGCACTACACTTTTTAGCGTGAACGAGGCGTTGAGTCGCACTCACTGATCAGGCCCGATGGTGCACTGCAATTCTTAGCGTTACTGAGCAAGGATAGATGAATATTCAGAAAACAAAAGCTGGTTTAGAAATTTTAAGTGTTATGAGAATCTAAAAATTGCAAAAAGAGATAGTGGGAACAGGCAGAGACGAACTAGTAAGGGCACAAGGAAACATAAACAAGTGTTAATGAATACTGAAGCAAACACCCATGCAGCAAGTCTGCATTCACATTGTGGAGAGCCATTTCAACACTACCTTGGAAATATTTGCCTAAGTTCTGGTTGTCATGCGCTCAGAAGAGAGTCAGCTTTGGTAAGTCATCCTCCTCGATATTACCGGGAAATCCTGGGAATGTGCAGACCATGCGCAGGGCCAAGAGATCCTTCTAACACACCGCGTGAAGTCGAGCGCTGAAAGAATCTTAGAGCATTCTGGGCTGAACAGACATGTTCGGCCTTGACGGTTCATTCACAATATGCCCTTCTGGCTTGTCGAAATACTTGTGGGCCACAAGAGCCTGATGAGGAAACTGGAAATTGTACTTTTCTGCTGCAGACAGACTGCGTGTCTCCGGTTCGTCTACAATATTGACTGGATTTGGAATCGTGTCAAGGTGTCGAGCGTTGGGAACGCGAGAAGTGGGATCGCTGGAAGCAGGGTCTAAGGAAATCCCGGAACATGGATGGTAAGGACGAGACGAGGACTTTAGTGGATGCAGTGTTGGAGGCGATGGAAGGAGCTGAGCGAGCGTCAAGAGTGCAAACATAGCCGTGACTGGTTCGACCCGGAATCGTGCCACATGTTGAATGCCATTGTCAGCCTGGCCGCAGTGTCCGCATATTCTCTTGCCTTAATCCTCACCTATTTCCAGGAGACAAGCTAAGTCACCAGATTGCTTCGCGGGCGCTGCAATCTTTACCGCGAAAGAGAGGTGTTGCTGTAACTGGAGCCGCGGAGCATTGGCCAAAGCTCAAGCTAAAGGCTTAGTAAGGCGCCCCACGCAACCGGCCGCCTCAAAAGGCCACGGCTTGCTTAAAACTATTCCTTCAGGCAGCACTCGCTGTTCCTCAGACACCACAATCTCACCACACTCGTTCGCAGCTGTGATTCACGATGGATGTCTTTTGGACGCTGCCGCCGGTCTCTAGGTAAGCTTCGCCGCAGCTTCACGAGCTCTACACCTCTGCGAACAAATTCTAACAGCTCCACAGGACCATCACGGCACTTTCTATAGTTGTATCAGCCTTGGGCTATGGTGGCATCACCAACCGCTACCAGTACATCTTTGCAAGCCACATGGTCTTCACCACAAAGATCGTACCGCAAATATGGCGCGTCTTCACCGCGTTTCTCATTACGAAACCGAAGTTTGCCATTCTGCTAGACCCATACTTCCTATACCAGTACGGCAGCGCCATTGAGCGCGAGTCGTCGCGCTTTGCGCAGCCGGGCGACTTCTTCATGTACACTATGTTCGTTGGCTCGGTCATAGTTGTAAGTATTTGTCTTCTTGCACACATCTTTGCACATTGCATTCTGTAGATCTCTGGCAACAGAGCATCACCTCGGATTATCTGCCCACCCAGCTTGAGTCAATGGCTGAAGTGGTTCCTGGAACCGAGGAAGAGTACCCCTGCACATCGCACTGTCCGTCATTCGCAAAATATAAAAGGGCTGTTGCGGTGTGTAGGCATGGTGGGATAGCTACTTGAGAAAGCTGTGCAGACTCGCAATTCTGCTTGGCGGTGTTGGCTCCCTACATACCTTCCGTCTTCTTTTCGCTCGAGCTCGAATGTTCACGTTTACTTGAGAGAAGAGGTACTGACGGTTATGAAAGGCGCTTGCAGGTGTCATCCTTGACGGCTACACGTTCCTCCCCGCGCTCTCCCTCGCATACGCATACACGTTCGCCCAAGACAACCCGACGCGTCAGGTCAACTTCTTCATCGTGAACTTCGACTCCAAGTACCTGCCCTTCGCTATGCTGTTCATGACCTTCATCATTGACGGCCAAGGCGCTGCGCTCACCCAGCTCACTGGTCTCGTCGCCGCACACTTGTACGACTTCCTCACACGCATCTGGCCGACATTCGGTGGAGGCAAGAATTACATGTTCACACCACAGATCGTGAAGCGCTGGTTTGGTGCCACGCCAGGGACGGCGCAGAACAGGGGATATGGGTACGCTGTGCAGGGTCACGGGCGCGAGGCTGGATCAAACCAGCCGAGTACAGGGCGCAGTACAGGTGCTCAGCTCGGCAATATGGGCCCAGGCCGCCGTCTCGGAGGAGAGTGATGCACATGTGTTGTACAAGGGCAAGCTGCGATCACCTACGGATCGCGCAGTGGGGTGAAGGCTGGATTGCCTGACGCTCAAGAGAAGGCTGGCGTACTTGGGAAACAGTTTGTTAGCCGAAAAAGTAGGAAAGCCGATCGTATACTATACCAGATACAAGACCCATGCATAACAACATCTTCCCGCAACCTTCACAAATAAGCTGAAAAAATCGTTAGGCTTATCAAACAGCTCTGCACATATAATGGATCCTCGTGTTCACGGATGTCAGACTTAGACTTCATATTACGTGTATCGAACAGAACACACTGCAGACACATCACAGCATTTGGAAGCTTGGATAAAGTTTAACGTTCTATTCGACCTCTTGGCCATTTACTCATTGATCATACAAGCGGCGATAATCTATGCCTTCTTGTCGCTCCCCGCAGGGTTACTTGGTCCATCAACGGCGCGCTCAACATGTCCCGCAATACCGTCCTTGCTTGCGTCGAACTGCGAACCAATGACACCGTCCTTGCTGAAAGGGCCGCCGACAGCCTGGCCGATGGAACCGATGGCGCCATCAGGGTTGAATTGCTTGCCGATAGCGCCGGCGGAGGAAATTATACTGGGGTTCTGGCGGGTGTTAGTCAGAAATTTGGTGTTGTACGAAGAAAGAAGTTAGGGCGAAGAGACGAAGTAGCTTCGTTCCTCCGTAGTGCAAGACGTACCTCGTTGGGGATGGCATTCGTGCCCTTGTTTGCGCCAAGCTTGTCAGCGGCAGCGGTGGTGTTGTCAGTCATGCCGGGCGTAGAAGATGCTTGCGAAGCGCCTGTGATTTGGTCTTGGAGGGGTCCTGTTGACTTAGGCATAAAGATTGATGTGTGATGAGTGAGATACCCTTCCAACGCTGTACTACTGTTGTGTTATATACGGTTACTGCTGACTGCGGCTGCGTCACCATGTAGTGGTGGATGGTGATTGGGTGATGACGTCAAGATGAATATGTGGGGTTGCATGTCGAATGAGCATTTTGCATGACGAGCATAAGGGTCTCGATGATGTATCTAGGCGAAGAGAAGTGAGATCCGTGGATCTAACATGGCTGAACGGGGTTTGGGGTCAGATATTTAGGGGTTGGGGCGTGGGTGGCCGTTCAAGGGCGATTGGGGTGCGCACATGCAATTGACAATCGGTTTCGTAGCCAACCGTGCCTGAACTCCACATGGGAGACTAACAGACGTAAGTGTAGATGGGAATACGAGGCTCCGGGGAGTCTCGATGCTTTGATTGATGCTTGTATCTTCGTATGTCGTTCATCTTCTCTTCTTGGTGGGGATGTTCACTCTCGGGAACGCTAGTGGCAAACGCAACTTCGCGATGTTGTGGTTGTTCGCCTCGGCCTTGGTCAACTTGAACTTCGTCATGTCCGTCTGTGTAGGTGGGCCGACTCGGCAGCCTAGCTCATGGAAGTATTGTTTGATCCTGTGAAGCTGTCAGTTATTGCGGTCCAAGAAGCGGCGTCGAAACACGTACTCTTTGTTCTCGATCTTCAAATCCTCGCGCAGGTCGTTGACATCCACTTCGAAGTCGTCCACGATGAGCGCAGCGGCTGCAACGTGGGTCATCAGGTTGTCGATGTTCCAGCGAGGCATATCGTTGTTTCTAGACGTGTCAGTAGAGTTCAGTCTCACTGAGCCGAGATACATACTCTGAGCCAAATTTCCTCCTGATGGCATTGACGAGCGGGATGTTGTCCTCCTCATTCATCAGGCTCTCCAGCTTGCCCTTTGGCGGTATCCTTCTCGCGAATCTTCCGGTTTGCCCTGCCAAAGCTGCGTTGAAGTTGATGCAGAGTAGGAGGAAGCGCAAGACCTTAAGCTTTTGAACCTGCTTATTCCTGCAGAGCTTCAGGATGCGCTTCGCGACGTATTTACTGTTAACTTGTACACCCTGGCCTGCTTCAGAGGCGTCCATCCAGTCCTTCACGGGTATCAAACCCATAAGCTCACTGCCAACCACAGTATCGAGTGTGTAGACGTCGCCAGGGAACTCTGCGGTAACATTCGGTGTCGGTCGTGGCTTGGAGCTGTCCAGAGCTGCTGCAAGCTCGGCCTTCGTAGGCATCGCGGATGTATTTTCGGCCATGTTCGTCAGCACGTTGTCTGCTACACCCTCGTTTCTCTGTTCCGCTTCTGGCGCCCCGCTGCGGATAGAATTCATGGTAATGTCGTCGATCCTCTTCCTTGACTTCTTAGAACCGAACTCAGCGGCAAGTGCATGCCTCTTCGCGGTCATGGTCCCTTGTGCTGCTTCCAATCGTGCCTGCTCTTCCTGCAGCTCTTGTGTTTCACTGCGCAATGTGCTTCGTACTGTTACTTTCTTCACCGGTACAATCTGCAGCTTCTTCGTTTCCGGGTCGAAAATGCCAACGTAGTCCTTGAGCTGACTCCCTGCGCTTCCATCCTGCTCTTGTTGTGCGGTGTAGTCGAGACGGGCGTGATCGGAGGACTGGAGTAGAAGTGTGGTGACGGAGGACTTGGGGAGAATCTTGGTGTGCTGGTATGGCTTGAGGTTTATGCGCGAAGGGAACTTGAGGCCTGGTGTCGCAGCTATTTCTTCGTTAATCTCAATCGTCTGCTTGATGCGCAATGTGACATACCGAGCAGCGGGCCCAGCACTTCCTCTTGCAGAAGCTCAACTTTGACATTTCCTTGTGACGCGACGGTCTTCTTGCTAGGCCTCTCATTACCCTCTTCATTTCTCTTTCTCTTCTTCTCGGCCATGTTGTGCTTGTGTGTTGCACTTGGCGATTGCTGTTGTCGGTGTTGCACTCAAAAAAGTTCGACCTCGAATTGGCAGAATTGGGCGGTGAGTGAACGGAGTCTAGCACGAAACGGGTTAGGAACTAACTTTCGCAACTTCCGCGTTGACATCATTTGCACGACGCGTCTCCAAGACGGCAGACGGCAGCCACGGCTTGTTTGGTCAATGAACGGTGCTTCCCTCATTCTGATGTTTCCTGTATCTCGACCGCGTGCATTCACGGCTCCCACGTGATATCTCAATCCAGTCTTGTCTTCCACAGCTGCCATCCACTCACCTCTCTAGCCGTCAGTGTCTGGGCCATCACATATTCCTAGCCATTGAGACCGATAACACACCCAACATGTCCGTCGTTATACGCACCGCCCAGGATGTCGCCGACAATGTAGGCGCAAGGATCGCGCACATGACCAACCGTCTCCTCCCACCAAAGCATCGCGAACATGCGCTTGAGAACCTGCGCGCCTTCTCTGTGCGCAATCCCAAGCTTGCTGTAAGGCCATGATCAACTCAATTGCACAAGCAGATGTTGACTTGACCAGTCATTCCTTGCAGCCCAGACTGCCCTAGCCGGTCTACCTATCCTTTTGTTCCTCGCCTTCGCCGTTGCAACTCTTATCGTCTCCCTCGTCACCTGCATAATCCTCGGTGTCATCGCCGCCCTCGTGTTCACACTCTTCACTACCGGCTTCGCCCTTCTCTTCGTCGTCCCCGTCGTCTTCATTGGCAGCTGCACGGCCAGCATCGCCTTTCTGTGGGGTCTCATTGGATACTTGGTGCTGCAGCGGATCAATGGCGGCGAAACGTCAGTCCAACCTGGCACAAAAGTTAGTGATACCCTGAATGAGCTGACAGACGAACGGCTACGCGATCTAGTTGATCGAGCAGATGCAGATGCGCAGCAAGAACGGCTGGCGGTAGGTTCGTCACAAGACAAGAAAGTACTGGTGGGACGCGAAGGGGGGCGCGCCGGGCGCGGAGATGACGAAGCACATAGTGGTTCACCACGTCAACGAAGTTACGGGCAGACCGACGGGTCTAGCTACGGTGGAGAAGCTGGAGAAGAGAGTAAGGAGAGTGGAGAGCGAGGTGCCCAGACTCGAACGCGAGATCTCAGCCAAGGAACGCGAAATTATCCAGAAAATCACATGAGTACATACGACCCTGCGGTTGAGAGGGTAGTTGATTGGAAGACGGAGTTTCAGCAAGAAGGCATAACAGCATGACCTACAGTC
Source organism: Macroventuria anomochaeta (assembly GCF_010093625.1). NCBI lineage: Eukaryota > Fungi > Ascomycota > Dothideomycetes > Pleosporales > Didymellaceae > Macroventuria > Macroventuria anomochaeta. The sequence goes on from NW_022985368.1 coordinate 641,829, forward strand.
CTAACGAATACAATCATGAACCTTTCTTCTTCAAGAGCATCCAGACGGCAGCCTACGTCGTCGCCAAGTTACTGCATACCCTAGTCAGTCCTACATCCACTTACGAAAGTTTTGTCTATTCCGTTAGCCGCCTCACGTGTCTGGCTCACACGTGTGTTATATATGCCTATGCTTGTCGCCACCCTCCACGATATATTCCCAGAGCTTTCTCCCAACATCGAAAATGCCCCTACGTCGACCACATATTCCAGTGCTTCTGGTGAGATCTCGAGACTCAAAAAAGGATATGTCTGGACTTCTCTGTGCCGTCTGCAAAAGCCTTTTTGCTCCGCATGTGTTCGAGTTGGAAAGTCTTGAAAGTTGGAAGGTTCGAGGCTATGTGGACCTTGTACAAAATAGGTCCATGATCCTGACATATTTCCGGTCTCGTGAATACAATAACGTGTTTACCTCTTACTTCCCACCGTACGCTCGTTGTTAGAAAATTCACTGATTTGGAAACACAAAAAAGGCTTCCTGTATATGCTATATGCTGGCTACGAAAGGACAGCTTGAGGATGCATGGGAAAGGAAAGTTTGCTTCCAACATCCGCAATATGAAAGCTGAGTGCCAAAATAACTTGTTGGCCGAGTCAGTCACTTACATTCTTGTCCTACACTCGTAGAACAACATATTGCTCTCTTGCCGAAAACCTCCCCGATGCGAATCACGACCGCCCTCTCGAAAGACCCGGAACGCCATGTCATGGGAAGGCGCTGTTGGGTTCAGAAATCGAACCCTCAATGATATCCTGGCTTCTTGCTCGTTCAAAAGTCAACGAATTCCAAGGACATGTTCTTCTGTGTTCAGCTGTCTTAGTACCACTTTTCTTCTTCATTATAAAAACATATGACCACCCCTCTCTTTTGCTCTGGGTCCTTTTCTTTGTTGGTTCCGTTTCAGAACAGTCTTAAGGCCAGTCGATGCTCCCAGATCCAAAACGCCAGCAACATGTATAGGAGAGAAATTATCCCCCTCGATCATGTGGCAGTCAATGACTGAACAAACTTACGACACATCCATTATTCAGGCCCAGTAGTCCAGCATTCATTCGGCAATCCCGATCAAGGCATCCTATGTTGCCGATTATCATCTAAACCACGTGTCCTCGAGTACTTCTTCTATCTTCCGGAATACTTCCCCCGGCCTGTCAATATCAAACAAGCAGGCATGAACGACAGTCATAAGCATCACTTCGAAAGCATCCACAGGCGTTTAAGAGAAGAAGCAGGCGCCTTCGTCTCCTACCAAAAGAAGCACGCCAAAGTCATGACTAGTCGAAAAAGACGAGTTCAAAGATGCGAAATGCATTCAGGACCTGGCTTAGCCCTTCTCCTTACACCAGCCTGCACACTCGAAATATCGAAAAACATCACGAGTTCTATCACCGAATGCTGTTTCACCTGGGCACACGAGTTTGTCCACTTTAAAATCATTTGAAAGACACTTGCCTGTTGTTCATTTCTTGGACACTAGAAAAGTGCTGAGATAGAGGACTATGCAGCCTTTGGGAAGTTGAGAGCCTTCTCGCTTAAGGTCTCTGCAAACATCTCTTCAGAACACAAACGCCCTGTCTACATGGCACAGGTTTTCCTAATGCTTTTCTTATTAATTGAACTCCCGTCTTTCCCCCCTCAAACATTTGCATCACTCGATTTCAAGTCCCGAAAATTAAACAAGTTGGAATTATGGATGTCCTGGCGTCGACCTAAAGAGACCGGTTGGAACTTGTTGGAGTTCAGTGAACTTTACGCAAAGGGAAGAAGTTCAAGATTATACTGAGGTTGTATTGGGTGAAGCTACGAACAGTATATATATGTGGGTAGCTGTAAACAACGCTAGTGTGACGTGGCAGTCACTCTCATGGCAGGTGAGGTACGACAGGCAGGAGCACCCTGAACCGTGACAGAACTTGATGTTTTGCGTGCTCGCAGTGGGTCGACCACCGTGACTTCCGCACATTGTGACTCCTTATCTGGTCAGTGACGAGCGTCCACGCAGTTACAGCACAAAGTCGATCAGGCGAAGGCAGAGGCGGACTATTGGTATGCTAACTATTACGACTTCGCCGTCAACAAGGTCGAGAAGTTGCAGAAAGAGCTTGACCTCAGGAACGGCAAGGTGCTTGTCGAGGCAGAGCTGCCCCAGAAGCGTGATCCACGTGTCGCCTACATTGTAAGCTAATTACCAGAGAGCTGAGCGAATCTTCTCACCCCCATTCTCATGAAGGTGTGCACACCTCCCTAGCAGCTATCTAATCCTATCCCTGACCTCTTCTACTGTCATCCCATCCCACTCCTGAATAAGAATCTTCTTGAGCATTATTTTTGTCCCATTCCATGGTGTTTGACTTTCTTTGGGCCATTTCAGTCTCTTCTTGACTCTCTCTTTAAGTATATATCAGCAGGCTTCAATAGAATTGAGATCAGGAGACTGAGGAGGGTGAAGGAGTGAAGAGATCCAGCGGGTGTCACGCAGATTCTGTACTACATGGTCCTTTGATTTCATCCCATGTGAAGGATCCCCACCCTCTTGGAGTATCCAGTCATGCTCACCTTCCCCAAACAGAAGAGTGCGGCACTTATGGATAAGAGAAACGTAGGTTGGAAGGATAGTGTTGGTGTAGTACTGCTGTGTCATGTGGTGACCCCCTGACCTTCCCTCAATTGGTGATGGGAGCTTAGCTTCCCACTCCTTCACCTTCTTTGGGTGCTCCTCTATTGTTTGATACTTTAATCTCCTGGGCTTCCGAGGTGGCTTTGGTATCTCTATCATTGTCAGGGGGCGGGGTTGTAGCCAGACCAAACGGAACGAGAACGGTAGTAACAGGATTGATTACAAGACGTAGCTCTAAAGAGCTACGTAACAGGGCAGCTACAGGTACATTAAATCCAGGAGACTCGCTTAACGGAGTTACATAACTCCATTACAGGGTCTCAACAGTTGCACCCCCTGTTGGCGTGTTTTTGGTTATGACGCAATAAGCTCGGTTGTCAAATGGGGTAATTTCGAACGTCGTAGCAAACTATTGAACTTGCATATCACTGCACGAACGTATCAGACTCATCCAATAAGGTCACTGCCCTTCGCGTCGCTGTTGCATCTTCTCTCAACACATTTCTCGTGACGTGTGCCGCCTAGAAATCATCGACAACCAGCAAGGTCTTCTTTCCCTTTCTCCCTGAGCGCAAAGCCATTGCCAGAGCCAGATTACTCAAGTAGAAAGATGTGCGCTCTTAGCTGTAACACCCACTCAGACTCTGAGACTCTATGACCCTTCGGTCATAGTTGGGTCTTGGAGTGGCAGTGCCTACTTTCACCTCAACACCACCCAATCCCGATCATATCGATCCCAGCTGCTCAGCCTCATCGTAGGGCTCGTGCAACTCGGACAAGCAGGCTTGAGGGCTGCAAAAGCTTTGACTTTGCTATCGCCCCCATTATTTTCGCCTTGCTGCTGGCCAGTACAACCAATCAGCTCCCAGTACTACAGGTGAAGGGAAGGTCTCAGAGCACTCTTCGAGCCAGCTCATTACCATCACATGATGCGTTACATATCTCTGTTCTTGATGGATGAGAGGCTGGGCCAATCCTGTTCCTCTGCTTCTGCGTTCGCTCCACCAAGATCGTGAGCGCACTGACTTACGACCGGAGCAAAATCGAGTAGCTCCAGGCTTAGATAATGCCTCCCAGCCTCCTATATCGAGAGTACTTGAAGGTGTCAAGCTGCTCTTTTGAATTGCTCTCTGCACTCTCATCCCTGCTTTTGGTGACTACAGACCTTTCATACCTCCACTATCATTCATCATGTCACACTCAGATGCCTACAAATTCGTCGCGGGCGACGAAGATCTTCAGCTGCACGAGATGTTTGGCTTTGCCAATACTGTCGAAACTGCCGCCACCGACCTTCCTCCGCCGGCCAACACCCTCCTCGTTGCCCCCCTTCTCGGCTCTCCTTTCGCTGGGCCTCTTGAGGTCCTCCAGGATCAGCCAGTTGGCTGGCTTTCGCCCTCTGCTACTGGTCCTGTTGATGGCCTTGATGTCTTCAACTTCAACGACTTCCTCGCTCTCGATGAGGGCACTGACGATGTTCCCGCTGCCACCGAAGAGGCACCCTCATCACCACCACCACCACCACCACCAGAGCTGGCTGACTCCAGCACCCGTCACGAAGAACCCGCAGCTGCCCCTGAGCAGGCTGAGGACCTTCCGGCCGTTGCACAGCTTGAGGCTGTGCAAGTCGAAATTGCGCAGTTGAAGGCTGCGTTGGCGGCTGAGAGTCCTCAGCACAAGCTCCTGGCGACGCCTGGAAGTCGTCAGAGCAGCAGCAGCCCGCGCAAGCGGAAGTCCACTGGCGGTGAGGTGTCTCCACCAAAGAAGCAGGCCACGACGCAGATGGGTCCCATCGAGGCCTTATGGTCTCCCAAGTTCACCGAGGATGAGCGACGCGCGTTTCGCGGAAACTTAGCTTCACCAACGACCCCAAAGCCGTCTCAAACTCACCTCGACTCTACCCCGCTACCCTCGACACCCTACATAAGCAGCCCTCAAGACCTCAAGATTTCTGCTGAAGACCTCCACTCGATCCAGACTTTCCTTCACGACAACCCCGTCCTTTCTCACAGCACTACTCACCTCGTCGACTTGTCCGCTTCACCATCCAACATCACCATGGCGCACACAGTCAACATGAAAGTCAAGCGAGTGCCTCTGAAGCATGCCCCAAGGCGCACTCCTAAGATCACCAACAACATCACCACCAAGGTCACCAAGAAGCCCAAGACCACTCCCAAGAAGATGCAACACCAACGCACCGCATCCACCACCTCTACCGCCGTACCTTCACCGACTCCTCCTAATCGCTACCGCAGCATCGATGAACTCCTTGCCGCAAACTTCTACAGCCTCAACGAGCAAGAGAAAACCCGTGTCCTACTCCCCATGCTGCGCAACCTTGACCCCATGAGGCTGGGAGCTTCCCTCGCTGAGCTACCTTGCATCCAAGCGAAAGGTCTAGGTCACGAAGTCCGCGTAGCTCGTGCCATCCATGGTTCACCGCCGACACCAGAGGCCGATGACATCCTGGCCACCAAGCTTACGACTGGCAGTCCACTTTCACCAACGCAAGCTGCTAAGACCTCGACTACTCCTTCGCCAGATCCAGCTCTCCAAGCTTCACCACTATCGCACAAGGTCGCCAAGGTCGAGGTCAGCGAAGATCACGGCGCTGTTCGTCAGCGCGAGGCTCTCGAGAAGGCAGCATTGCTACAGGCGCAGGGTAAGAAGTGGTGAGCTCAACGACATAGAAAACGCATTCGGTCGGGGATCAGCGAAGTGAGGCTGGCATCCACGACGACTCACGACATTCATGGGCATTGGCATGGTTATGGTTGATATTGGCCAAGTTCTGGTATCATGATTGAGGCGTCGATATGTGACGACTTCCGAACCATCATCAACGTTTTGGCATCGACTGGAGTAGACATCTACGCAACGTTTGGCGCACTATTTCATTGAGCGCCTTCAAGCTTGCTTTTCATCGATAGATTGATATGAAACTTGCATTCACATCTACTTTGTTTGGTTATGATGGAAAACAGCCAGAGTCATCATGAACCGTTGGTCCCGACAAATGCGCTGGAGGCAAACTCAGTAGAACATCGTGACTCTCGGTGGCACGCTCCGTGGCATCATCCTCGCCCCAAGGTGCCAAGTACGGCATGTTCGCTGTCATGGAGGGATCCTCGCGTTGTGAAGAGACTCACATCATGCCGTAGTCCTGACGCTAGGTGTTTGATGCCGGCTCCAAATGCTCGCTGTGCCCTGCCTCCACCCACGGCGACAGATATGGCAGCTCCATCGTTGACCAGTCTCCTTCCGCGTTTTGCCTTCTCGATGATCGTGAGAAGGAGCTTATCCAGAAATGCAGGCAACTATGATGGCTGTTGGTCCCGCTGATATTATACCTGGATGTCAATCGTCCTCCATACCAACGTCCAACTCAATATTCGTCCACATGTACATCCCGATAAGATCGATCTGGCGCTTGACTCCTACGGTAGTGATTGTGGCGCGGACGATGGCGAACACCATAGTGATGATGACGAGGGAGAAGACAGCAGATAACACAATCTTTTGGTGGATGGAGATGCAAATCCGCTGCAAGATGAGGAACGATATCGACATAACTGTGCGCAACCTACTAGCGTCGATAGCATCGATTTGGTACTCTCTCATTTTGCACGAAATCCGGCCTTACGACAAGGTCTGGAGGTCTTCAGCAGATTTTGGGAAGCTGACCGATATCGACAAAAGTCTCCGTAGTCCTTTGTCTACTTATCGGCTCATAATGTCTCCGCAAATCTGCTCTGATTTTCTCCCTCAGATCCGGAGGATGAGAGTCTATAGCAATCGGAGAGCGGGGTCACTTACTCAAACAGTCGGTGACGACATCCAATACACAATTGACGCCCATAGCCACGAAGCTCTGCCCTTTTGTCTGGCACTCATGTCAAGCCACGACTTCAAAGCTGACAAAGGTACATCGGTAAAGCAACATCGCGTAGCAAACGGGAAAGCTTATGAGCGTCACAGCCAACACAATCCGCCCCCATTGCCGAAGGCTTATCACATTGCGCAGCCTCAACCTTCTGAAGAACAACAGAAAAGCCACTTGACGCACCACAGTCCTGCGTAGAAGAACATGGGTATTGTGGGAAAAGGAGGCTTCTGCCGGTATCCATTACCCAATTGGTACTAGCGTTGTTTGTTGCAGTGTATACAACCTTTAAAAACACTCGACCATCCAGAGCCATTGGGTTGCCAATATTGAGGCAGGAACACACCTAATTCACATGGCTTCTTTGCCTAGAGGCTGTTGCGATTCGTGCCTTAAGCAAGGCTTGTAGACACTACTTGATTGGTTCTTGGGGATGAGCAGAGGTACAGGGAGTCCATAGGGGTTGACAGTCACCTAAGCAAAGCTCGGGTGGTCAGGGGTAGACTATCCAGGCAGGTTGTAATAACCTTTGTAATAGTCAGGTAGTTGTCTAGTCAAAGACCATGGCAATTGGTTGCAATGAGTAGTACAGAGTATACTGTCTGGCTCAAGAGCAAGTGAGATTCCAATAACAAAGTTGATTGATGAGGTTGAACACAATGCCATAAGAGCAGCATGTCTACCTGCTATATACTCGAGCAGGAGAATTGCTCAGATTGCTTGGTAATGAGTATACTGAATGTAATGTACCTCACGGGTGAGTCGGCCACACATGTGAGAGGGGGCCAGCTGGGGATATCAACTGCTCTCTGAGATAGAAGGATTGGTGGAAAGATGGTTCAGGCTTGTTGGAGATAAGGGTGTGGAAGAGACCAAGTGTGGGGATACCACAAGTGGTAAAAAGGATAAGTGATAATGTAATGGGGTTACAGTGCTGTAGTGAAGTAGGCTGTCACGTGTTGGGACAATGGCGCTAACCCATTGGGACGCTAGCATGGTACGGGTAAGAGCGCATAGATAATTGGGCACACAATGGCCAGGGAACGGTCGCAATTAATCTTACAAGACCACCCCCCATTGCTACTGAGCTCGCTGTCACAGATACCCTTACAGATAAAGAAGGGATCAAGTATGGGGATACCACAAAGGATTAGTGAGGAGTGAGTTGAGGAATGAATTGAAAGGTGAATTGAATTGAGTTGCAAGCATGAGTTATTGGAGCAGGAGGGCAGGCTGCCTTTATAGACAGACTGCTGGCTCCTGGAATGTTCTAGATACATTGGCATTTGTAATCATTTGTAATCATTTGTCAGCAACCTGAAGATTCTGTGTTGTTCCATGGGATTCCATGATGTTCCATGATGAGGGACTAGGAGGATTGTTATTGGCTGCAAGCCATGTCAGGATGACACCAGGTACCCAGTGGATGGATACAGTGGCCCCCTTGCTGACAATCTGGTGTGCTGCCTGGATGCACCTGAGCTGCCATGCCTGGCCAGGCTTGTTGGAAGGAGTCTGCAGTCTGTAGATGACTGCCTAGTTGTCTGCATGGATCCTGATCTCCTGGGAGGTGTAACGACCGCAACCGAATGACCACCGGTACGGTTCCGAGTCGTTCCTTATCTGCATACATGTCGGCAGGCATTGCGCTGCTGTACTATCTGAGCCCCTGTTGGCACCTGCATGCACGATAAGCTAGTCTACCGCTCCGGGTCCGATTGTCCTCCTAACCGTATACTTAAGCAGTTTCAACACAGTTGTTAGATAGAGTAGTTTTTCTGTATCCTTTCGTACAAGACCTATAGGTGTAGGGAATTCAATCCTAGTGTTCTCAACGTCCCAGAACTCCCATATGCCTCGTAGCGGACTCACACTTATTCCGGATATCTTCCCTGCTGGCCTGCGTCGTTACATTATACAGAAAAACTCGTCCCAGCCGGTGACGGCCTCTAAATAATATCGCAACTTGTTTGTTCGGATTACGTCTAAGCCTCAATCGAGTCGGAGGCCTTTCGGAGCCGACTCACGACCACACCGTTAC